>NW_026263670.1:300000-409438 GCF_009650485.2 Drosophila albomicans
TGCCCTTTGTATACGCATGCTGATTTGGGGACAACAGATGCATTGAGTTGCTTCTGATGTGCAAATCAAGTAGCTTTTCCAATGTTTTTAGCAGGAAAGAGGTTAGGCTGATAGGCCGAAAGTCATTTGGGACCACATGACTGCATTTGCCCGCCTTGGGCAGGAAAATGACTTTCGAGGTCCTCCAAAGAGTGGGGATATGACCCCATGCGAGGCACGCCGAATAGATACCCGATAGCCACGGAACAATCGTGGGCTTGCTGGCTTGCAGCATTGCTGGCGAAAGTCCATCGAGACCGGGCGACCTGACCTTCGCAAAGGAGTCGATAGCCCAAATTATTTTGTTATCTGTAATTAGACTGGCAGGGAGTCTCATAACTGGGAGACTAGGAAAGAGCTGCCAGTCACTATTCTCTATTCCAATACATCCCGGGAAATGAGTTGAGAGCAGTGCTTCAAGAGTTTCAGCACTGCTCTCCGTCCACGCTCCATCGCCCGACTTGAGCAGACTAGGACTGGAAGCCTGCTTGGACAGCAGCTTCCTCAGTCTGGAGGTGTCTTTCATGTTATCCAGGTCCGAGCAGAAGGTTCTCCATGAAGACCTTTTGGATGATCGGATCATCTTCTTGTACGACTTCAGGAGAGACCTATACTCGTCCCAGACATATTCGTTGTCCGCCTTCTTAGCAAGTTGAAACATGCTAGTAAGCTCTCCTCGTAGCGATGAGAGATCTGGGTTCCACCAGGGTGGCTTCGATCTTCTCGTCGGTCTTGAGAGTCTACAAGATTGGCGAAACGCTGAAAGTAGTCCTGCAGAAAGGACATTGACATTAGTTTCTAGGTCCTGCACCGAGTTGATGTTACCCGGCGAACCAAGAGACTTGGAAACAAGGCTAGAGAATTTCGCCCAGTTCGTGTTACGGGGATTTCTGAACGGCTGAGCCGCAGGTACCCTGTTAAAAGGAATGGTAAATTGAATGTACTTATGGTCCGAGAAGGAGGGTCTGTCCAGGACCCTCCACTCTTCAACATTGGTACACTCAGTTGAAATCGTTAAGTCCAGCACATTACTGGAGGTGGGACCTACATAGGTAGATACCTCACCCCTGTTGGCTAGTCTAAGCTTATGGTTAAGGATAAAATCAAGAACTGACTCACCCCTATCGTTGATGTCGGGACTTCCCCAGACGCTATGGTGGGCGTTGGCGTCCGTTCCGATAATAATATGCTTATTGGAGGAGCAGACCATGTCCACCAGCCTCCGCAGCTCGTCAGGTGGAGCCGGCTTGTCGTGGGCCATATAACAGGATGCCAGCATCAAACATCCTTCACGGCTCTCCAGCACCACCACGGTTAGATCGTCGTTGCTGTAATTAGGTAGTAGATGAGCTTTTAGCCCCTTCTTTACAAGGATGGCAGTTCTCGATCTGCTTACCAATGTCGGGACGTATAAATCATAGTTGGGCGACTTCAGTCCAGCCACCGTGTTGCCCGACGCTATCCACGGTTCTTGGACCAAAGCCGCGTAGGCGGACACTTCCTCCAGGGCAAGGAGTAGCTCCGCCGAAGCCGTTTTGGATTTATGGAGGTTGAGTTGCAGCACACTCATTAGAGGTTAGCAAACTCGCGGGGGGGCCCGTCTCCATGGACAGTTCCTCCCCCACCTCCTCCTCTTGTCAGTCAGGCTGAGGTGCTGGGTGGCGTCGGTCACGCTCTCGAGACCGAGATCTGCCTCAACCTCCCCAGACCTCAGCGTGTGTGTGTCCTTGTCGTTCGGATGACGTTTCTTGAGGCGAAGGTACACGCTCCCTAAGCCCCACGCCATCTTCCCATTGCGTTTATATAGCAGATCCTCGGCCTCCTTGTTGATCTGAATGATCACGTGCTGCCCACCACTGGGTAAAGGTTCATCAACCTTCAGCACGGACCAATCACTCGTCGGTATGGCCGGGTTCTGCTTTTTAAGCAGCTGAAGCGCCCGCTCTCCCTGGACAACTATTGGGAAAAGGACTTTCGCCTTCGGCATGGACGGAATATTATTCCTGTCCACCACGTCCAGCTTGGCCCCCTCCCACAGCCCGTCCAGTTTGGGTACGGTCGCTTGCAGCCACTGCAATGTTGGGTCGTCCTTGCATGTCAGGATCTTGACACCATTCAGCCAGCCAGTGCCTTCGAATGTAGGCATTGGACTGTCTGGGACATTCTCCATCCTGACAAACAGTGCGTCGACCAGCTTACTATGGGTCAACCGCCACCGCTCTGCAGACATTTTCCCGTTAGGGTCCCCTCTGTCTATGAGAGCAACGGCGAGATGCCGCCTGGCAGTTTCAGCAACCGTTGCTCTCTGTTTCGTCCTGTTCGAGTCCGTGTTGGTGGAGCCAGGTGCTCGCAGCTTCTTGCTCACTGGAGCCCCTTGCTTGGGACTCTCAGCGGACCGTTGGCGCTTGCTTGCCATGGACTCCACCTTGTTGTTGGCAGGGCCGGTAGAACCGGTCTGCACTTTATTGTCTTTTGGAAGGGGACTAAGTTGGTTTTCCCGCATCCACGTGTTGGCCCAGGCAAGCCTCTCCTGGTCCTTGACGGACAGGTTAGCTACGCCACTAAGCCTTGCGTGAATACGGGTCGCCGCCCTATTTTTTGGCCTTCTCCTTCAGCCCCCCCGTGCCCCGCTGCGCAACCTTGGAGGTGCTGGCGATAGGCAGGGGTGACTGAAGAGGAAGACGTTCCCCCTCCACCGTAGAAGTTGGCGCAGCGCTCTTTTGGTCCGTGTCGGTTAAGACCACAGCACCCGCGCGCACCAACCTCGAATTTTTGGTGGCAGTGTTGTTACAACTGATACGGCCTGCTCCCGCCGCCTCAGAGGTGTGACCGCTGGCGACACGCAGAGAGGATCTCTCCCCCCCGTGCCCGCCGGTGGTAGCAGTCACGCCTTCCACCGACGTTTGGGCTGACATCCCAGCCCGAGTTGAATAGTTTAATGAGTCCATTCCGAGACCATAGTTGGCTAATTTTGTTCTTGGGAGCCCCCCATAGCGTTTTCAGTCTGACCGCCAGACACCTCGTACCATGGATTCTGCTACTTATCTTCAGGCAGATGCCCGAAAGATAAGGAACAGAGTCCTCAGCTAGGATCTGCAGTTCCTGAAATATCGACGTATAGTAGAGATCTGCTACCCGTTGACACTGAGGTAATACAGATCCTACCCAGCCAGCACCCTCGGGGAGGGTTCAGCAGAGGATTTTTGCCAGCCGTTGAGCTACTAAGCTTTTTCAGTAGTTTTCACGCGTTAAACTATTATTTATAAAAACAAGTAAGAAAGTTACAGTCGAGTGTGCTCGACCCCTAGTAAGTAGGCGTTTTTGCCAAACAAAAGTATATCTTTAATAACTTCCACAATTTTATCTAATCGCAACCAAATTTTCAGGAATCATAATTACTATAGTTACTATTGCTAGTATAGTTACTATTGTTAGTGTATATACCAAAATTCGCAGCTCTAGCTCTAAAATTACGCTTGTTATTCGATTTTTATTGATTTTCGGTGGCGGGAGTGGGCGTGGCTAAACTTTGAAGCAAACTTTTTCTTATTTTTTAAATTGTTTCAGGTTATGTTTTTTTCACTGTAAAGGTGGTCGCACGCGACATCCGTCAGAGAATGACCCATATGCTGATTTTGTATTTCTTCTTGTAATCATAAGTTCGCTTTGATTTCGCTGAGCATAGATTTTGGAATTCTAAAGTGGCAATTGTCAAATGCATAAAATATGTCATAAGAAAGTGGAAACGCAGATTTTGTATACATTGCATTTATTGCGTTTCAGCTGCGCGATTTTCACAATTTTCATGGTTGCCAATAATGATAATGTCTGTTTTGGGTCATTCACGTTATGTTCCGAACCAAACCAAACCAACCCCCGACAGACACTCAAAAACTAGACAACCAACCTGGGCTTTTACTTTCACTACTTACTACCAACGATTACACATTAATATCAATTCACATTTTTGTTTCTACCCCGTGACCATGTATCACACCGCTCAATTAGTTAGTAAGCAAACATCGATATTTATTTATCGATAGTGTCGATTATCATAAGCTCAGAGTAAAAATTTTACAACTCTGCGACCACGTGCTTTTAAGATAAAAATTTTAATTAATTTTAAAGTTTTTTTACAATATGGAAAAAAAGGAATTTCGTGTCCTCATTAAACACTGTTTATTGCATACGGTAGAAGCCAAAACTTGGCTTGATAAGCATTACCCGGATTCTTCTCCGGGAAAATCAACCATTAAGGATTGGTATAATGAATTTAAGCTTGGTCGTGTGGCCACCGAAGACGCTGAGCGTAGCGGACGCCCAAAAACAGCAGTTACGCCAGAAAATATCGCAAAAATACGAAAAATGGTATTGGCCGACTGCAAATTAAAATTAAAGGAGATAGCTGATGCTTCAAAGATATCAGAAGGCAGTGTGTTTACGATTTTGCATGAACATTTGGATATGAGGAAGCTCTACTCAAAGTGGGCGCCACGATTTCTAGCACCGGACCAAAAGCAACAACGCATCGATGCATCCGAGGCGTGTTTAAGCATGTTGAAGCGCAATAGGACCGATTTTTTCGCCGTTACGTAACCATTGACGAAACATGGATACACCACTATACTCCAGAATCCAGTCGTCAAACTTCTGAGTGGGTGGTAGCCGGTGAAAGCCGTCCGAAGCGTCCCAAAACACAAATAAAGGTAAAACTATCAACAGCGAAAGGTATATAAAGGTGCTAGATCGCCTGGGCCAAGCGATCAAGAAAAAACGTCCACATATGGCAAAGAAGAAACCGCTGTTTCATCAGGATAATGCACCTTTGCACAAGTCTATGGCATCAATGGTGAAATTGAGCGAATTGAGGTTCGAACTACTGCCGCACCCTCCCTACTCTCCAGATTTGGCCCCCAGCGACTACTGGCTTTTTCAGATCTCAAAAAGCACCTCCAAGGCAAGAGATATCGATAAAATGAGGATATGATTGCCGATACTGAGGCCTAATTTGAGGGCAAAAGTTCAGCCTTCTACAAAAATGGCATAGAATGGTTGGAGAAGCGCTGGACTGACTGTATAGCCGTAAATGGAAACTATATTGATGAATAAAACTAAATTTTACAAAAAAAATGTTAATTGACGGACACACGTAAATATATAATCGACGCATGTTTGAGAGCATCGATTTTGGGTTGCCATTTCCTACTTAAATGTGTAATGCCCTCGCCTTGAAGTGCGTTCTTCAGATGCGCCGCATTCTATTGTTATTATATTCATTATTAATGCAATTTCGAATCCATAGCGTAGGGAAAGTACTACTTGGCCTTTTTTTCTAAATATTTATAAGTTATTTGTAATATGATGAGAAATGATTTTTTTAAGAATTAAGAATAAATAATAATAATAATAATTTTTTTTTTTTTTTGAGGTAGGGAAGAAAATGTCTACACACCACCATAGCGACGTCTCGAACTATGGCTGTGCGGGAATCGCATATGCATGCTGCCCCGCTAAAAACTCCCCCTTCCTCTGTTTCAGGTCGAAATTTTCCCAGCCCGGAACCGCATTGAATGCGCATAACTTCAGGCTGGGCGCTCTGGTGTTCTTAGCTCATCGTTTCACCTGCGACCAGGCGCCTCTTTTTGCGTCGGAGGATTCTCTCGACGTGTCTCGTTATTAATTTCCAGTTTTGCTCGTTACTTACGAGCAGTTTGGCAACGTTTTGTGGCCTCCAGATTCCATCGATCTGCGATTCAAGTAGCTCTCTTTCTGTTTGCCACTGAGGGCATGAGAAAAAAGTATGCTCTGCGTCATCTATATCGGCATCGCCATACACGCAGCTTGGCTGTTGGCGTAGTCCTCTTTGGTGCAGGTACGTTCCGAAGTATCCGTGCCCAGAAAGCAGCTGTGTCAAATAGTAGTTTACTTCGCCGAAGTCTCGGTTGCTCCATATTTTTACGTCAGGTATTTGTTTGGCGGTCCACCTACCGGTTTCTTTGTTTGTCCAGCGATCTTACCACTGTTGCATAGTTTCCTCTCTGGGGTCGGTATCAGATTCTTGGTTATTTTGGCGCTTTAGCCAGGTGCGCCGTCGCTCTCTGGCCTTCAGGTCTATAGGGATTTTGCTGCTAATCACCAAGACTGCTGCTGTCGACACTGTCCGGTATGCGGACGTTACTCTAAGTGCCGCCGTCCTCTGAACGGCCAAAAGTGTTTTGCATTTTTGTTTTATGGTCAGGGTGTCTGCCCATGCTTCAGACCCGTAAAGCGGTATTGAGTTTACTGTTGACATCAGCAGTTTACGCTTACCCTCAGTTGGGCCACCAACGTTTGCCATCAGCTTAATGAGTGATGCCACTGCCCTTGACGCTTTTTCCACTGTATGGTGTATTTGGGTCCAGAAAGTCATTCTTGGGTCGATACGGATGCCTAAGTAGTTGAGTGATAATTTTGTTTTTATTATGTCGTCGCTCACGTGCATGTTCACTTCGAGAGGGATGTGCCGTTTTGTTAAAATTATTAGTTCAGTCTTCTCTGTGGCGAGCTTTAGACCATGGGTTTCGAACCAAGCCATTGCTCGCATCATGACTTGGTTTAGCTTCCGCTGCGCTTCCGTCATGTCGCGTGCCTTAATGATGGCGGTGATGGCGTCGGCGAACCCGACAAGGTTGCAGTCGTCTGGCATTTCTATTGAAAAGATGCTGTCATAGCTAGCGTTCCACAGGTCCGGGCCGAGGATAGAGCCCTGTGCTGCACCCGAAGTGACAGTCTTTCGCCTGGTCCTGACGCAAAGTGGTCAGGTATATCAGCTCTCGTTTGCTTAGGTAGCTGCGGACCATGCGCATCAGATAGGCTGGTGTTCCGAAGCGATTTTCTAGCGCGTCGATGACGTCAGTCCATCGCAGACTGTTGAAGGCGTTTCAAACGTCAAGAGCGGCCAGGAGCACTATTTTTTTGGAGTATATAATAATAATAATAATAATAATTATAATCATAATCATTATAATCATAATCATAATCATAATCATAATCATAATCATAATCATAATCATAATCATAATCATAATCATAATCATAATCATAATCATAATCATAATCATAATCATAATCATAATCATAATCATAAAACTCATAAGCAAACAATAAGAGAAAATGCGTAGTAGGCTTTAAAATAAGGAACTATATTTTGTTCTCATTATATTTCTAAACTTTCAGTTTTTCGGACTTTTAAAGTTTTGCAGTTTTTTGTTTTGAATTTCAACATTGTAGATTTTTATTTTTGGCTGTTTTTTATTAATCGTAAGCAGTTTAATAAATCCAAATTAATTTAGAATGGCCTTTCTCAAGGTATCGTTAACAGGGAATCAATTGCTTCACACGAGACCAAGTTAGTTGCGACTCACTAACTGATTGATTGATTATTTAAGATGCTGCATTATAGGTTTCTTTTCTATATTGAGCAAGAGTTATGGTACTTTCCGGCAAGCGTTGCCCAATTTCCCATTTCCCAGCGCTGTGAATATCAATCGACATCAGGCGGTCAAATCGCGGCCAGTGCAAAAATATCGATATCTAACGTCAAAGCTGGAGACTCGCAAATCCAAAAACTATGTTGCCTTTATCGACGACGAATGTGAGAAGAAAAAGCTGGATAAAAAGCAGAATTCGAAGCTGCATGCAGAGCAATTGAAAAAGTTAATGTTCAACGGCAGCGAAAATGATATTACAAAACCGTTTGTTCAACCCAAATTCTTACAAAAACAGGAGTTAAAGGATCAGCTGCAGGCGAAATTCCAGCTAAAGTTGCAACAGCAAGAACAACAACAAAAGAAGAAGCAAAGCTTGACGAATGTAAATCAATTTTATCAAGATGAACGCAAGACAACATCAAATCCTTTAAAGCGGCTGAAAGCTTCCTTCGTTAATGATGCATCGATAGAGTTATTACCAATGTCATTACCACAGCTTCAACCACCAAAGCAGCAGTCTCAACAACAACAGCAACAACCAAAACAACAGGAAAAACATGCAACTGAGGCAAATTATTACGAGAGAGTGTTGAGAACACAAATGGAGAATATGCAAAGGATCAAGGAACGCGACAAGGAAATCAAAAACCATTTCGAGAAATTCAAGGTGTACGAAAAAATGAATCAGCTGATGAAACAGGCGCATGATGCCGAGGATAATGATAATGATAACGCATCGCAACCCAAATCCTACAAGATTTCTACAACGATTGCAAGGGAACGACAGCAACAGCATCACATACGAAATGTTACACGAAATGCGGTGGAATTGCAACTGCTGCGATCAACACATCTAAGGCATACGCCCATGTATAAGCAAACCGTTACGTTTGCACCCTATACTCCCGTCAATGATAGTTCCGATAACGGCGACATTATCGCCAGGCAGCGATCCAGCAAATCCAAGCAACAATCGAGTCCCCAAAGCGAGTATCACGCATTCATGAAATCAACTCGTGCCATCGAAATGCTACAATGTGATTCGGTCCTTTACAAGTTGTGCAAGAACTCTATCAAGGACCGCAACTCTAAATATTGAACACAGTCTCACACGCTCGCAAAGGGATCTTTATATTCACCTCATGGACAAGTTTCTCTTAATCTGTAGATGCCAATTGTGTGTGTGGTTTGTGGCAATTTTGTTGTTATCCATTTTATTGTGAATTTCATTGTAAATTGTATCAGTAATATTTCGATTTTATTTAAGATTGGAATCTTTAAGAATATGAATTTAGGATCATAATCAATGCTTCAATTATTATACAAGGACAAGGTCACACGCACAATATACTAGCTTTGTCGCTTTCGATAATCGATCGCTACCACACTGCTGACGACTGGGGCGAGCGCTGTGTGCCTTCTTGAAGTGCAGGAGCGTGTGGTGGTCCTTCTGACACACCCTGCAGCTTCCCGCGCTGCGGCAGGGTTGCCCGGAGTGTTGGTGGGCCAGACAATTAGATCGGCCTCGAATTCAGGCAGGCTTCGATCTTAGACAGAAGAGTGGATAACTCTTCAAACGTATTTTTTTTGTGGTGTAGGTCGTAAAAGAGTGTCTTAAAACTCTTTACGCCGGCTTCCCATAATCCACCCATATGTGGGGCGCCCGGCGGGTTGAAGTGCCAGGATAGGCTTTTGTGACCATACTGTGCGATGATGCACTCACTCGTCGCTTCCCAAAAGTCGGTGGAGTTCATCTTGTCATCTCCAATGAAAGCCTTCCCGTTGCTATGAAACGCGAAAATTCGGCCAGGAATTTCTCCGTCGTGAGATTTGATATCGCCTCCAAGTGAATTGCCTTTGTGCTAAAGCACACGAAGACGCAGACATATTCCTTGGTGATGACTGGCTCGGCTAGTGTAGTTTTTGACTTCGAATGGGCCAGCGAGGTCAACTCCAGCGTGCGTGAACTGTCTCGAGTAAGTCGTCCTTGGGCAAGTCCCCCATCATTTGGGTCCGCAATCTCTTCTTGTAGATCACGCAAACCTTGCAAGCGTTACAGCTGGGATACTATCGATGGTCGCACCATTCGATAGTTTCGATGTTTTCAAAGCAAAAATTCGATAGTATCGATAGTATAGTCATATTTACTTCATTTTTTCCCATACATAGGTTTTTTGTTTTTTAAGCTATATACATAATAAAAAAGAGAAAAAAAGATCAAAATTATTCCATCTTATCATTAACATCAATTATAAGGTAACTTCAACAGAGATCATAAAAAATTCAGGTAATTTTTGATATTAAATTAAAAAACAAAAAAATTATTGTATCCAGGAATTTTTCTGCAAAAATAACAAAATGTCCACATTATTCGCCTTAAGCGAAGCTCTGCGGTTATTTATCACGAGTCCAGCCTTGCTGAACATACGTTCCGACTCAGTCGAGGTTGCAGGAACACAGAGAAATTTCGGCAATAATTTTTTTAAATTAGATTCATTATGCTGAAATAAAAGAAATGTTATTTATGTTTTCCTTATGTTTAGTGAAAACTGGAACACTTACCTTCCAGGATTCTAGGGGATCTACATTTTCTTCACAGTGCTTTAAATTAAAGTACTGTCTGAGATCGATAATCGCATCTGCTCTTTTCGAGGTTGGTAATTCACTAATATTTTTTTGAAGAAATGTGAATAGGGTTTGGCGGTTTTGAGAAGGTGGTGGTGGCTCTGCTGCATGGGGTACGGAATCACAAGAGTTGTTAATGACGGTGACCTCATTTTCCAAAAACTTTTCGGCCTGTACAACGTTAAAAGGAGAACGGAAGCCTTGTTTTTTGAATCTTGGGTCTAGCAATGTTCCGATTCGCGGCAAAGAACGTTCTTCATACTTTGTCAGCCTGGTGACAATGCTGTCCATCAAAAATGTACAGGCTGCAAATCCCTCACTAGACTTAAGGCTCGACTTTGAAGTATGTAACAGACCACATGTTATGGGAATACATAACGAAACCGTCACTGTAGAATTTGAAGATACTTGCTTTGTTGCAGTATCCAATGGAGCAAGTAACTGTACCAGGTCCGTTAGGATGTCCAATTCGTCTACAGTGAACGGTTGTGGAGCTTTTGATGTACTCAACAAAACTTTGCCGATTGCCTCATGGGTTTTTAAAATCCTTTCTATCATAAGGTAAGCACTGTTCCATCGAGTAGGAACTTCCTGCTTCAGACTATATTTCATGTTCCCATCCTGGTAGTCTTTCAGCTTTTTATACGCTATGGAAATGGATTTAAAACATGTAACTGTAGTTTTGCATTTGTTTAGGATAGGGACCAAACAGTCTAGCTTGAGACATCCTTGCACCACTAAGCTTAATGTATGGTCAAAACATGGTAAATTTCTTTTTTGGAGCAATTCACACGCCTTGATCATGGAGCTCGCATTGTCTGTAACTATTGCCACAATTTTGGATGATATGTCCCACTTGTCAAAAACGGCTTGCAAACTGTCCTTAATATTATCTGCTGTGTGGTTTGTTTCCGAGAGCAATTTATTTGTAGACAAAACGGCAGTTTGCAGCTTAAACTCGTTTGAGACGAATGTGCATGTCACTGTCATATAGGCTTCATTAGCTTGTGATGTCCATAGATCCGTGGTAATAGCGCAAAATTCTATTCCTTTTAATAGGTCCATAAGTTTTCTTTGTTTTTCCTCAAATTGCTCTGCTATTAAAACATTTTGCAAGGTCTTTCGAGAGGGTAACTTGTACCGGGGATCAAAAACATTCAGCATCTCGCAAAAGCCAGTATCTTTCACAACTGAGAACAGGCGCATGTCTGTGGCTACGTATTTCATGACAGACCTATCAAGTTCAGCTTTTCTGTGGGAATTTGAATCATAGGATGTAGTTACAAAAGAATCTATTTTTTTTTAAGTCGACGGCAAATCATCAGCGCCTAATGTTGGATGTATGCGCTTCATGTGGTCGAAAAGATTCGATGTGTACCCGCTTGTCTTGTACACCTTATGACAAAATACGCACTTTGCCGACTTACCATCATTTGATCTAGTAAAAAACTTCCACACTTTTGATTTCCCAATTCTGGATTTTTTCGGTCCGTTGTTCTCTTCGTCAGAGCTGTTTTCGGCTGATTTATTGATATCCACGCCTGTATACATAGATAAATACCAATTACGTCGTATATATGACCAAAAATTATTATAATTATCTTTTCTCTTGAGATTCACAAACTTGTCCATGCCATAGAGCCACCACCTCCTTTCAATTTAAGTTAAGCTAAAATGCGCTTTTATTAGAAAAGATATAATATCCAATTTTTTAATTTCTCTTACCCAAATTCCGCAACCAAACCTCGTGTTTTATTGAAATGTCAGTGATGTGAAAAATGCCCAGCACCATCGATAGTGTCAAAAAACTATCGATGGTGGCTCAGAAAGGCAAAAATTCGATATATCGATAGTGCCATCGATATTATCCCAGCTCTAGCAAGCGTTGATGGTGGATTTGATGAGGACCTTCAGCTTTGGAATCCAGATTTTGGAGCGAATCAGACGCATGACGACTTGGTTAACCCCATGTTAGGATATACCATGGGTGAACCGAACCAATAGTCGCGCAAAGGACGAGGAATATGAGAGAATGATTTTATGACTCTCATCAGCGAGTGGGACGCCCTCAGACGCCCATAGGCCCGTAGAATCTCTTTGCCATCGAGAAAAGGATTCAAGTTTCGGATTGAATTTGAAGAAGGAACCTGCTGCTTGGACTGTAGACAGTGGTATTCCTGCGGAAAGGTATGTCGTTGAGCCATGACGATTAGCCGCTCTTGGATCCGTGACAGCTTATCCGCTTGGATCACGGTAGAGCTTGGAACTGCCAATTTCCGACTTCTATCGATGAACCTGAAAACATAGGCGGAAGTGCGAAGGGCTCTGCCAAAATCAGAGAACTTACTCAGGAAATCAGGAATAGGAGGTAACTTGGCGATGTTACACTTAATCCGTTGCTCCAGCAGAGTCTCCGAAATGGGACTTGGAGATGTTGGCCATTGATCCGGTTGGAGATGAAGCCACTCTGGTCCATGCCACCACAAAGGGTTATGAATCAGTTCTTGTGGCAGGACACCTCGGCTTGCAAGATCTGCCGGGTTGTGCTCGGATCGCGCATGCAACCAATTCTTGAAGTCGCTGGCTTGGACTATTTTGGCCACACGATTGGCTACAAAGGTTGTTCATCTGGGTGGCTTGTTCAACCAAGCGAGAACAATTGTTGAATCGGTCCAAAAAAAAGTCTGGAAACTTTCTGCTGGAAGATTCAGGAGGAGGGCCGAAGATAGCTCAGCCAACAGGACTGCGCCACAAAGCTCCATACGCCCTTTCACAGAATCCGTGGTACTGGAAAAAGAACTCGTCATCGTGAGCTTGCCAGCTGATGCCCAGAGTTTTCGCAGTACTAGAGTCCTCGAGTTCTAGGAAGTCCTCTCGGAGTGGGTGGTCTTTTGGGATGTTCTTCAGCACGCTCTTATTGTTCGGCGTCCACTTCCTCAGCGTGAAGCCAGCGCTGTCTAGGGCTGCACACACTTCCGTAATGGTCCGGATGGCCTCTGCCTTAGTGTGTGTCCCTGCCATGTCGTCGTCCACGTACATGCTGCTGGAGATAACTCGGCTTGCGAGAGGATACTCCAAGCGTATGTCTTCAGCAAGTTGCTGGAGGACTCGTAGGGCCAGAAAAGGCGAGTAGTTGACACCAAATGTAACTGTATTTAACTCGAAGTCACTGATCTCACCGTCCGACGTACGAAACAGAATTCGTTGGAACGGTGTGTGCTTCGAGTCCATAAGGATTTGGCGATACATCTTCGTTATGTCCGCATTGAACACATTCCGATAGTATCGCAATTTGTGGATCTGCAAAGTAAGATCCGATTGGAGAATGGGCCCTGGTTGAAGGATATCATTCAGACTTTTGACATTTGAGGATGGACAAGAAGCGTTAAAAACGACCCGCACTTTCGTTGCAGTGCTATCTGGTTTGAAGACGGCATGATGAGGCAGATAAGAGTTAGGAGTCATGACAATCGCCTCCGGCTCGAAAGACCAATGTTTGTACCGATAGTATTGCCATTTGAGGATGGACAAAAAAACTTTAAAAACGACCAGCACCTTCGTTGTGCTGCTATCTGGTTTGAAGACGGTATGATGAGGCAATACAAGTTAGGAGTCGTGACAATCGCCTCCGGCTCGAAGGAGCAATGTTTGTAGGGGGCGTCTTAAAAATAAGTAAACACTTGCACTTTTGCACGGAAATTTGATCCTTTAGAATCACGTTTTATTGTTACTTGAAAAAACTCTTGTAGTGCGCACAATAAAAGTAAAACATATGAAAATAGGGAAAAAGCACTAAAAGTGGGCAAGGTGACCATCATGAGAGGAAACCTAGATCAGTGTGACTGCGCGTGTGACAAGGTCACACAAGTGTACTAGCTTTGTCGTTATCGATAACAATCGATCGCGACCACACTGTCAGCTGGTCTGAGTGGCCTGCCATCATCTAAATTAACGAAACGTTAAGTTTGTTTTTAAAAAAAAAGCGTTTTGCTTTATTCAGCTACAAAAATGAAACTAACTTATAACAATTCTAAGTCTTAAAATGAAAGCTCACTGCCGTCGCTGCGATCCCACGTTATTGCTGGTTGCGCAAGTGTCCCACGATCGATATTATGCTGACACAGGGCATGTGGCACTCGCTGCTGCTGGCGTTCCCGCGTTGCTGCTGGTTGCGCAAGTGTCCCACGATCGATGTTATGCTGACCCAGGGCATGTGGCGGATGTTCTGCAGACTTTGCAGAATTGGCTGAGTGCATTTCAGGTGTCGATGCACTTAGCCATATTCTGATGTGTCAACATTGTTTTTAACTTATATGTAATATATATAATATTGATTTTGTATATTTCGACTGTATTTTTCTTACTTATTTACATATAAGTATAAGATTTTTGTCGACACGTTCTGCGTTTCTTTTGAATTAAAGAAAACTTCGGTTTGACCGCTTGACCTCTTGATGCGCTCGTTTTGGGAGCACTAGAGCTGAAATTGGTTGCTGGTGTATAAACGCATTGTGGGTGAGCGAAAGAGCACTGAGTGTTTTTTGATCCTTGGAGAGGGTAAGAATGCCAGTCACTAAAAACAGTAATTATTTTCTTAACACTAACTAGAAATGCGTGTCATATACGCAACATGTACGCAACACATTGCATAATTTATTGAATAATGTGGAAATTATTATTATTATTTTCTTTTCAGTGCGATGATTTCCCAGTAAGTGAAAAAGTTGCTCTACAACTTGCTGGTCTGCAAGCTCAAGTGGCGTTAGGGGATCCTTCCAATCAACCCAAACCCGAATATTATTGTGACATTAGTAGCTTTTTACCTGCCCGTATATCTAAAACAAGAGAACAACAGTTTTGGATACCGATTCTTGCACAAGCCCATCGGCAATATGGTTCATCGAGAAATGAAATGACCGCTAAAGTTCTTTACTTAAGTTGTGTTATGCAATATCCACTTTACGGAACAACAATGTTTAAAGTTGTATACAAGGGATATTGGAATTTTGTTAATAACATTATTTTAGGAATTAATTGTGATGGAATCCTGTTTATTCAGCCTGAAGACAGATTAATTATATATCAGTTCAAATTCGCTGATATAGAATCTATTATGATACATCCAAGTGATAGTTTTATAACTCTATCACTTAATCGGAACTCTCAACAAATGACTAAGCCGGTAAAAGATAAAAGCTTTTTGTTAGATTTACAAAAGTGTTTTGTCTTTGAGACAGTGCAAAAAAATGAAATTGGATCCCTAATTATTTCTTATTACCCTTTATTATCAAACTGGATACTGAATAATTTTGATTGTTCCAAGAGAGGAAAAGGAATTACGTCTGAAGATAGATCGAGATTATATCAAAATGTTATTATATGTCGAAGGCAATTGATTGACTTGAGCATTGTTCGAAAACCGCAAGAATCGGGAGGATTTTTAAGAAACACATTACGTCGCCTATCTAAACATCGAATTGAAAAATTAAGGTCTGAGCAAAGAAGTAATCCTCAAGACCACGGGGAAACATATAAAGGATTTTCTCATGCGTTTTGGGCATTTAGTAAACAACAAATTTCATCATGCCTATCTTCACTTTGTGATCAGGATGAAGCCATTATGATTCAAGTATTTGATTCGATTCTTCAATTTTCTGGTCTTGGCACATGTGGTAAGTATTTTTTATGGTAACCAACTAAATTGAATCAATTTTGAAAAGTACTAACGATCGAAGATATCAAATACATGAATTTTAATAATAACTGCAGTCGTTAGTTATTGATATATTAATATATATGTAATTAACTACCGACAATTTATAGAAACTATAGGCGAGTAAATAACTCATTTGTTCCCAGAAAGTGGGACAGCGTGTAGCAAATATTTTGCCACTGTTATGTAAACATCTTTATACGGATATTTTTTTTTACCCCATCGGAAAGCATCTTTGACCCCACAAAGTATACATATTAACTCAAGCCAGGGTGCTAGGTGATAAAAAATATATGTAAAGTTGATATAATAGCTCAAAGCCTTTACATCATCGGTAAAGTCAAAACAAAAAAGAACTTACAGAATGATGGCCCCGAAAACTTTTATACTTTACAGTGCTAAGTTGCCCTTAGTGTGATATTCAGAGAGGGTCTTTTGACTTTGTCCATCTAACTTCATGCTTAACTTCTCCCAACTTCAGTTACTTGATGCAAGCTTCTTTGAATCAACTCTTTGAAAGTTTTGAAATCGTTATGTTAAACAGCCGACTAATTCTCGAAAATATTCATATAGTGTTGAAACAACACGCGTTCATTGTCATGTAAATTTTCAAGCACCTGCCAAGATACTTCAATCAACGTAAGATGTTAGATATCTCGAGCCGCTTGCTCAATTAGATAATCCTTAACATAGTGAAATCAGTCCAAATTGGTGATTTTTGCGCTATTATGGACTCTCGCTATAAACAACTCTTTGAATTCTGGCCATTCCACAAACTTTCCACTGAAAATCGGTAACTTCATCCACAAGCGCAATATCTGCTCAATATTCATCGCGTTGAAGGCGGTAGATGTTGCGATGTGCCGTTCGCGGCACGCCTTAAACTCACTCCGAATAGCTGCGACTAAAGCGATGTAAATCTCCTCAAACACGTCTCTACATTCTGCATTCTTGTCAAGCTTTACTCACTCAAACTTAGAGGTTATATTGGCAATAATTAGAAGTGCCGATTAATGGTGCTGCCGAGCCTCCAGATTTCATATTCCCATATACAATTGCTTGGAAACCATTCTCCAATCAGTTCGTCAGACGGGAGGCACCAAAAATGTTGATTGGATTGCGTTGACCGACGGAGTCCTAAACTACCCGAACTGCCAATCGAGGCGGTGCGCTCTGGGGTGAGAGACCCCGAAAGTGATGATTAATTCAACCCACCAAAAAGCGGACCATGTTGTAATTTTATATTTTGTACTTGATCAATTCCATAGAAAACTTTTTTTTCATACTTTTTTTTAATTACTTTATTTTTTTAATTGTTCCATTATTGGTGTTTTCACAACAAACATTTACTTTCTTTTTAACCCTAAAATTTGCAATTACCTATTTATACATCAATTACAACTGTATCTGTAAAGAATAATAAGAATCGGTTTACTATACATTTTATATTCCTTAGGTTAGGTTAGGTTGGACCGGCCGCCCCTGCTAGGGGCGAGGCATAGACCAGTAGAGGTCCGTAGCTGTACCGGTGGATGTTGTCTTCGTCTCAGAAGTCGCACAGTATGGATGTATTTTTGGCAAAAGCCAACAGCATCCTAGGTGGTAGCCGAGAAACAACAATCAAGGTATTTCATCCGGAGTCGGGATAGCGCTGGACATCTACAAAGAAGATGCTCAAGTGTTTCCTTGCCTCCGGACTCGTTGCATTTCCTGCACTGGTCACTGTTCGTGATGCCTATCTTTACAGCATGGACAGTCGACAGTCCACAGTGCACTATGGGCAAAAAGTCCCGAATTGCGGCATTTTTACCATTTTTGAAGATAGAAACATGAAACTTTGTACATATACCATCGAATTTCGGATTTTTTCTTTTTTCAATTGGACCACGCCTTCCTTCCCGTCCACCTTTCCATGAGGTTATAATTTTCGATTTTTTTTCAAAAAATTTGTTTTAAAATATTTTAATGTAATATTAATAATTAATAAAATTAAACTAAATTTATTAAACTAATATATTTTAAGCAAATTCGCATTTTAAATTTAATTTGGAACTATGCAAAATTAAATCAAAAATTTATTAGAGCCCAATATTATGTTTTGTGACTCCATACCTTGGTGTCCAGTTAATAATTTATTCTTCACAAAGCTCTTCCTCCAACTCCAGGGAACTTTGCCCAAAAATTTTGAGTTCATTATCTCCGCCTTCTTCTACCTGATTATCATTATTGTCTACACATGCCCATGTTATTGGGTGCTCAATATCAGGAGATTCCAAAAGTGCTATAACATCTCTTGGTAGGCTTTTTAATAGTTTAATCTTTGGCGTCCCTTCAGATTTATAGTTGAAAGCAGTGGGTCAGAGGAATCCAATGCTCTATTAAACACATCTGATATGGTATTCAGGCGGCTGTGTTTCTTTGCATGAGAAAACATATCGAGTTTGTACAATTTTTTGCGCTCTTCTGACGCATTTTCACGGAGAGCCCCTAGACGAAGTACGGAGGTTTCCATAATTTGGTGCCAATGTACTAGTACTTTATACAAAATTTGAGACATTGGATACAACTTATAAGTATTAACATATAAGTACATCAAGTGCCTACTTTAACTTTTGATGGGCATACCTCAAACTCACATTATGTAGCAATTAAAATTATATAAACACTTTTCAAAAGTCATGCAACAATAGCATTTACTTTTCTGTTTCATAGACTAGTTTAAATGCTAATTTTCACTTTAACCTTGGTCCTGCGTCAGTATACGTCAATCGTTTACGACCAGGCTTTTCGCGTGGAACATCATCTTAAGAAACTCAATTATGAACGAGGATGCAACTGCTTCACAGCAGTTAGTTGGCGGTTGTTTTTGCTCCAAAAATCAAGCAACATTGAAAAACAAGACGTAAATACAACTGCAACATTGATTAACAAAAATGTTAATCACTATTTGATTGTTAACAGTTTAGTTAATAAAATTCAGCTTTAATATTGCCTCGACCGGCCTAGACGCACTAGTTACACTCCACAGAAACACAAATACATTTGTTACCAGGGACCTAAAAACATACCAACAACACATTGCATGATTGGACAATATATCACATGTACTAAAAATTTAGTGCCAATAATTAATATTACATACCTTGACGATTAAATTCCGTATTCAAGCTTTTTTGTTTGATTTAATATTTGAATATAAAATTGGCAGAAAAAATCACAAAATTTTTCCGTCAATTTTTTTTTTTTGAGAGGGTCCAGACCATAGTCTTTAAGTATGGGCGAATAACAAATTACCAACGAAGTCTAAAATTTTTTAAAAATATGTTTCAGTATTCTTGAAGTATTCTAATTCAAAAAATAAAGTCAATTTAATGATACCGAACACAAAAAAAAAAATGTAAAAATGCTGCACTTTGCGACTTTTTGCCCATAGTGCAGTGGCCAGTTAAAATGTCGAGCAAACTGGTATTAATGCGATCAGCGAATCTACTGCTCTTCTGCTTTCCAGGACAACTTTAAACTTGACGACATCTGATGACATTGATCTCATTGCAGCCTGTCTGTCAACAAAGATGTTAATAGAGTTATGATTGATCTGTATACTCCGAGCTAGAGGTGGGCACGCGCTGAGCTTTTTTCGTGGTCCGCGGGCTTACACAGGCCGGGAGCGGGCCCGGACCTTAAAATTAAGAAAGCTGCGGTCCATAAAAACCCGAAATAGGCCCTTTAAAGCCCGAAATAGGCCCGAAAAGAATTTTGATTTGATCGCGCTATTTTTTTTTTTATTCTCGAATTAAAACCGCCATTTATCGCATTTTTAATGCTTATAGATACTACTACCGATTTGCTTCTACAATATTTTACTTGTTTGCACACCACTAACCACTGATAAATCTTTGAAATATATACATATGAATACATATATTTTGTCGCGACAAACCATTCAGGACGCTGTGAATACATAATAATATATTCACATATTTATATATATATAAATTGCATGGCTTTTAAATTTCCTTATATGTATAAATAAGTTTCGTGCCGGGCCGGGCCGGGCCTTGGTGAAAAAGTTTCGTGTTCGGCCGGGCCGGGCCTCTCAAAAAAGAGTTTGTTTTCGTGCGGGCCCGGGCCTCAAAATACAGTCCGAGCCACTTCTGCAGTCTTACCTGTTGAAGACTTCCGCCCGGAAGATGCTGCCATAGTCGAGGAGTTTAAAGGAGTGTCTGGAAACCGGGTTGGGACAGTATACGGCCGCGCCGAGGGGGACCATAAGGGTACCTTATATCGCTTCGTGAAGAGGATGAGGTCCGTTTTGTCCGCGTTAATGCTGAGCGCGGCTGATTCGGCCCATGCTTTAACTTTCCGTAAAGTAAGTTCCATTACAGAACTGACGGTTGTTGAGCATTTCCCAGTTATCAATGTCATGACAGCATTGCTGACGAAAGTCCATCGAGATCGGGGGACCTAACCTTCGCAAAGGAGTCGATAGCCTAAATTATTTTATTGTCAGTGAAAAATCACAAGAGTTTTTATGATATTAATTCCGCTTTATTCGCGAACACAAAGAATGGACCTAATTGTTGTTGTAAGACGACGAAAACGAAAACGGAGAGAATGATGACGCGCTGATAAGTTCTTGATTTCAACTGTCTTTATAATTTTATGCTAAGTTACATTAAGCCTAACTTAACTAGAGCGGCGAAGCGAGGCGAATTCGCTCAGAGAGCAACAAACGAAAGCTTTATTGCGCTCTCGCTTCGCCCTAATTCTAACAACTTCATTTGGTACTTCATGCTCTTAACCAATATCATTCAAATACGCCAACACCGGCCCCGATGAACGGCTGTGCCTTCATACGATTGGCAGAGGCGCCAATTTGTGTATTGGCCGTTTATACAGCTCTCCTGTGCTGGTTCGCACGTCTGCGTCGCGCACCGCCCCGTCCGCTCCTTGGTACACCGCCTCGACTCGACCCACCATCCACTGCATCGGCGGCTGGTTGTCTTCTGCGACGACGACGAGCTCTCCGACTTGCAGATTCGGCTGCAACTGGTCCCACTTGGCCCGTGCCTGCAGGCCCAGCACATACTCCCGGGACCATCGCTGCCAGAACGCTCGCTTGAGCGACGAGACAGCTCAGACCCTCCTGGTCCGGGGTCTGCGATGCTGCCGGTGCCACCAGTGGACCACCCACCAGTAGATGCCCTGGGGGTTAGCGTCTCGCCGTCGTTGGGGTCGTGGCTTACGGTACCTAGCGGGCGGAAGTCCGTAGGAGTAGGTGCTTTGCAGACTTCACACCTGCCTCCCATCGTCCTTCGAAGTGAGGAGCCCTCGGCGGTATGAACACAAATTCGCATCCGCTTCTTGATGATAAGTCGCGAACTGCGTTCTCCTCGGCCTCGACTCGCCTCCTTAGCTCCTCCAGATGGCGACTTGCTCCGACGAAGTTCGTCGCATTGTCGCAATGGACTCGTCTCGGGCATCCTCTTCGACCAACAAACCTTTGGAAAGCCATTAGAAATGCATTAGTTGACAGATCGGATACAATTTCTAAGTGAACCGCTTTTGACGCAAAACAGACGAACAAAGCTATGTACGACTTGTACGGCGGCTTTCCTATAGGTAGGCTCAACTGGGCCACAAAAATCTACGCCACATTTTGAAAATGGGCGGAGCGCTCGGAGTCGATCAGCAGGCAAATTTCCCATTATTTGCGTAAGCAGCCGAAGTTTGCATTTAAAGCAACGGTTGCATGATCGTACTGTCTGACGACAAAGCTCTTGAGCATTGACTAACCAAAGTCGTTCTCTGAGAATGCTCGCGAGCGCTCTTGGGCCAGCGTGACAGTTGGTCAAGTGAAGGTACCTCTTTATAGATGCGAGCAAATTGTGAGCGCTTCGACAAGAGGAGTGTAAACTTAGCATCATACGAAATAAGAGCATTTACCAGTCGCCCCCCGACTCGCAACAACGAGAACGAACACCAAGATCCTTCATAATCACGTATGAATGGATTGAGTCGTTGTAGACTCGAGCTCACACGTGTACTCTTACGAAACCTTTCTATATCGTCTCTCAATTCGAAATCCTACATTACTTCTACTATTTTACTGAATGCTTCTTTCAGTTCTGATGCCGTTGGAACCAGTTCAAATTGAACTGTTTTGTCTTTGCATCTTCGAATGAAGCGGAACACATAAGCGAACACTCTCAACAGACTTGTGTGCGACGAAAAACTTTCCATCCATCAAGAATGACGGACCACTAAACCTCATTGATGCGCACAGTTCAGTCACATCGCAGCCCCTCGATACAATGTCTGCGGGGTTCTGCTTAGTTGGAACATGACGCCATTCCACGCTCTCTGACCACTCTTGAATCTCGGCCACTCGATTCGACACGAATGTCGCGAGAGTGGAGGGATGTGACCGGATCCAATGAATAGTGACTTCCGAATCTGACCAAAGAACCGTTCGTTCAATTGGTGATCGGATCAGCCTTCGTATGCGGTGGCAGAGTTCTGCAAGAAGGTGAGCTGCACACAACTCAAGTCTAGGAAGGGTCTTAGTCTTGAGGGGAGCTACTTTTGATTTTGAGGTTAGTAATGATACTTTACAACCTTCTGCAGTATGCGTACGAACGTAAATACACGCCCCATACGCTCTTATTGAGGCGTCGGCGAAGCCATGTATCTCTATCAGTAACGTAAGCTCTGTGAACAAATATCGTGGCACTTTTATGTTTTGCAATTGTGTCAAATTTGACTTCAATTGCTGCCACGATGTATCCAAACTCAAAGGTATGGATTCGTCCCACTCCAACTTTTAAAGCCAGAGCTCTTGAAGCAGTATCTTTGCTTTTATAATTAAGGGACTCAATAGGCCAAGCGGATCGAATAACCGCGATGTCACCGAGAGAATGTTCCGTTTTGTCGCTTTAAGACCCATGAATAAATTGTCGATCCGGAATTGGAACACGTCTTCATTTGGCAATCAAATCACACCTAGAGTCTTGGTTGCGTCAGTCTCGGAGATCGTTATCGGCTTTGGTGTACTGTCTGATGCGGAGAACCCAGGAGCATTCGAGAACCACTTCGCAAGCTCAAAACCTGCTCCTAGCAGTATCTGCGACACTTCAAACTTAATTGTCTTCAGGTCCTCGACGCATGCGGCACCAGTCAACATATCGTCAACGTAGAAGTCTTGCCTGATAATCTCAGCTGCCATGGGGTGCGAGGATTTCACAATCTCGCTCAGCTGGATCAAACACCGTATGGTCAAGAATGGCGCTGGCGCAGTGCCATATGTTACAGTATTTAATCTGAATAATCTCAACGAGTCTGATGGGTCTTTTCTCCACACTATGAGCTGATAGTTTCGATCTGCCTCGTGCACTATAACTTGGCGGTACATCTTTTTGATATCGGCCGTTAATGCATATTTATGCAATCGAAGACGAAGCAGAGTCGAAAGCAGCTCTTCTTGAATGGTCGGCCCGACCATAAGAATGCCTTATGTGTCGAAGTACGACACGAAGGATCAAATACGACCCTCAGCTTTGTCGAAGTGCTTTGGGGCCGTAATACACATTGGTGCGGAATAACATAGTGTGGTGTACTTGGAAGGATGTGATTCACTTCGGACATGTGGCCCATCTCTACATATTCTTCCATAAATTCCAAGTACATTCGCTTTAACTCGGGATCTCGAGTTAAGCGTTTTTCAAGCGACAAAAACCGCCGTTTAGCAACTTCAAATGAGCACCCAAGCTGGTGCGAATCTGATTTAAACGGAAGTCTTACTTCGAAACGACCAGACGGCAATCTTCTCACATTATTTGTGAAATGATCTTCACAACTTTGTTGTTCAGCGGAAAGGACTTTGGAGGCAGAGCGCACATCTTCGACAGTCCAAAACTTCAGCAAGGTCTTGTCAATCGAGCTCAAACTGTCTTCCTGATAGCTCAGATTGACAGTCATCTTCTGGTGAGATTTTTCACCAGGAGTGTACCGCCCCGAGACAATCCACCCAAGGCTTGTCTTTTGGAGGATTGGACACTCTGGACCTTGCTTGATTTGGCCAAGGGACAACAGGTCAAATAATGTTTCAGCGCCGATAAGAAGATCAATTTTCTGCGGTTTGAGGAAATAGGGATCCGCTAGCTGAATATTGTCAGGTATCTTCCAGCCACTGACATTTACAGTGTGATCTGGCTGATAACCTGAGATCGATTTGAGGATCCATAAATCGATCGCGTATTCATTGCAGCCAACTCGCGACTTCACCACAGTGTGTATCTTTTTTCTTAACTTGAGAATTGGATTCACCAATGCCAACCAAGCTGATGCACGAGTATTCTCTACGCAAATGCAGCCGCTGAGCTAGTTCCTCAGTCACAAAATTAATTTGTGACCCAGAGTCCAGCAAAGCTCGGGCTAAGACGAAATCGGCTGAATTCTTCTTTATGTTGATGACTGCTGTGGCCAGGATCACTTTATCCGACACGGTCGCATGCATCGCATGCAAAGTGGATGGACGATCAGGCTCAACAGCGGAGAGACTTGGAGGTGGTAACGCTCTACTATTTGTAGTCGCAGAATATATGTGCAGCAACGTATGATGTGAACGGCTGCACACACGACACTTTTTTGCCTTACATTTGGCGACAGTGTGACCCTTCCGAAGACAATTTATGCATAATGCAGTTGTTTTCGCGTAGTCGAATCTCTGTTTAACTGCCAATGCAGCAAACATCGAGCAACTCACGATGGAATGATCTTCGGAATTGCAATATACGCATATTTGGGTCTTTTGATCAATCTTATCTTTGAGCGTCGTACACGAAAACGAGCTTTTATTAAGCTGTTTAGCGGAAACGGCTTAAATTTCGGACTTTGTCGAATTCTCAGCTGACAAGTGCTGATATCGACGATTAAGCACAGTTTCACACTCACTCCATAATGGAATTTTCGTGTAATCTAGCTGCTCATCCCACTTCTTCTTTGTCATTGCATCAACTTTGTGCATGACCAGGTGAATAAGGATTGCATTTGCAATCTTCTTATCATCACCTATCGACAACAAAGATCCGTATATCGCAGAGACAGTGTCAATCAAGTTTCGCAACGCTGAAGCGGAGGGCTGCGAAATCTTTGGCCAATTGAAAAGAACAGTGATATTTTCATTAAATATCAGACAATCATTGTCATATACTCTTTTCAAACTCGCCATTGCTTTCTCATAGTTGTCCTCGGTGACTTGAAACTCTCTCACCAGAGAGACAAGAAATGAGATAATTGAATTTCTCAATGCGCGGAATTGAATGGTCATTGTCAACAAGAGTCTCAAACAAATTTATGAAATTTTTAAATTCGGAATACTTTCCGCTGAATTTTGGCAACGACAGTTTAGGCAGACGGGTGCGAGGAGCGGCAATCGGCTGAATTGATATATTGGCGGATGAAGTATCGGTCAACGATTTCACCATCGCCTTCAGCCTTGTCTTTGCAGTAATGCAAACCTCTTCTAACTCGTACCGGTATTCGTCATATTCGTCAAATGTCTCAATTCTGCTTTGATATTTGAGAGCATTTTCAATATGCGACGACAACATCTCAAGCCTGCACTCTAGCTCTGTCAAATCTGGACCGATAGTGTCATCGAGAATTTGATCATTAATTCTGCTAATGCTCTTCACGCAAATAGCAAGTTTCTTTCTAGAGCCTTCAAGAGTTTCTTTCGGATTCATTTTTATTTAGGTTATTAAAAGAGACGACAAAAATATAAAAATAAAATACAAAATTAATCTTGTTGCTCCCAACAACAACAACAAAAAAAGAAAATTTAAAAAAAAATATATTTATTTTTTTCTTTTTTTTTGAATATTGAATTTTTTTTTTTTATTTTTACTTAAATTTTTTTTTTATTATTATTTTAAAAAATGTCCTAGCAAACACTAAGCTATCTCGGACAATAATAGGGGAGTACACAATTCGAGGGAGCAAACGAGATATCGCTCTAATATGCTCAACCAACGAATGTAGGGGAGCGAGTTCTAAGCGCTGCAAAGCGCGCGACAACGAAAAGTGCAAGCAACAACACAGACTACAGAGCGCAATGCACTGTGCAGATGCTGGCTTGCTAACGTATGTATGTGTGTATGTGCGCTGTTTCTAAGCGCGCGAAACGAAAACGAAAATGCAAGCAACAACAACATGGAGCCGAAATGCACCGGTGCAGTGTTGGCTTGCGGGTATATATGTATGTATATACGTATGTGCGCTTAGCAACAGCGCACAACTTACAGCGGCTACGAATCTGGTGACAAAACGGGCGACGAAAGCGAAAATTGCAACGAACTAAGAGAAGAAGCTCGATGCAATGGAAATAAAAATTTCCCCTAGTCACTTTTACTTAGAAAACAAAAACAATGTTTTGCCTAAGCGGTTCACTTTTTTAATTTAAAAATATAAAATTTAAAAGCAAATGCTCTACTATTACGTATGTGCCAAGAATTGAAAGCGTCACTAGAATTTTGCAACTTGGCAACCAATTCAGTTGTTCGCTTCCAATTTTTCGCACAGTACCTGGAATTGGCGATCTTTAATGATCCCAGCCACTTTCCTCTGTGTCTTTTCTGCAGGTGCAGGGTATCCTCCAGCGATGATGCCGAAAAATTCTCCGATGACAAACACAAGGAGATCACAGCACTGGCACAAAGTCAATAGTTTGTTTATATTTTAAAAACGACCGGCGCGAATTTATTTTGTTTTTGTTTTCTGTTTTTCAATCCCTCGCGTTTAACAACAATTAGAGTCCACCCGGGGCACAGTGGTTCCGCCAGTATGGGAGTTGCGGCCAAAAATACTTCTAGTTGTTATATTGCTACGAAATTTTGCCCAAAATTCTATAAAAATATTTTGTATATATAGTAAAAAAATTGTCTAGATCGGAATACTATATCCTATAGCTCCCATACAACCTTAGTATGGCTTATATGCCGATTGTGCGCCAAAATACTTCTGGTGGAGTTACAGTGCTAAAATTTGATTATTAGCATCCAAGATATGTATAAGACTATTTAAATTACCTTTCTGCTTTCTTCTACTAAACTAATTACTTTTCGAGTTTTTTCTGCATTCGTGCCCTCTTCTGTGCACCAAAGATCAAAGATGTACATGCGTAAAAGCTCGTAGTTATAAGAAGCGCCAATAAAAAATGATAATATAAAAATAAGCGAAAAAAAGAATATGTAAAATTGTCCACAAACACAAAAAAAACATCACAAAGGCAAATAAGGAGCAGCAGATTGCGTCGCAAATTTGACCTTGAAAACAGTAAGATAGCTTAAGTTTATTAATGAGTATATACACATCTGCCAAAATCTGCAGCTGAACTTAACATTTTTATTACCTGAAAACATTGGCAAATGCACTGATATCACTCATAATGGGGGAATCGGGGGGCAACATACCTAAAAATCTACTTAAATAGAGATAATGACGATCACAATTCACGGAAAATTAGTATTAATTAAAATTAAACAATAACAAATAATTAATAATTCAAATTAATTTCAGTAAAAGATCTTGTTAAAGTAAATATCTTCAACTTTAATACCATTTTTAAATATTTCAATTTGGTGAATTTTTGCGAACGTCCGACCACTTTGAACTTCACTTTTGTTTTGACAAAAAGTCAGGGCACGTGCCCTGACCGTCCGTAAGTAGACGAAGCTTGAACACAACTCGAACTCACTTATGACCCCTTTTTGCAGTGTTGTGGCGTGATACTACGTATTCCTACGCAATCGAATGAAGAGCCTTAATAACGCCACCGTCTTAGGAAAACTCATAAACACACTAGCCATGTCCGTCTGTCTGTCTGTCCGTCTGCCCGTATGAAAACCAAGATCCCTAAGACTATATTTTTTTTTTTTAAAGCATTTGTTATGTTTGCACGCAGTTTGTTTCAAATTTTTGCCCACTTCCGCCCCTAAAAACTGACAAAAGTCTAATAACAAGCGTAATTTTAAAGCTAGTATCGTATGGTATGTACAATAACTATTGAGTTGCCCAAAAAGTAATTGCGGATTTTTTAAAAGAAAGTAAATGCATTTTTAATCAAACTTAGAATGAACTTTAATCAAATATATAATTTCCATTTTGTTCGATAGCCTTTTGCCATCTTCCCGGCAAATTTTGTATTCCACGCTCATAGAACTTCTGGGTTTATCTGCAAAAAACTGAACCAACTGCGATTTTATAGCCTCATCATTGCCGAAAGTTTTACCATTTAAGGAGTTCTGCAAAGATCGAAATAAATGGTAGTCTGATGGTGCAAGATCAGGGCTATATGGTGGATGCATCAAAACTTTCCAGCCAAGCTGTCCCAGTCATCAAAGATGCCGGGTCATCAAAGATGTGTGTGGTCTGGCGTTGTCATGATGGAAAATGACACCTTTACGATTGATCAATTCTGGCCGTTTCTCATTGATGGCTGCATTCAATTTGTCCAGTTGTTGACAGTAAACATCCGAATTAATCGTTTGGTTCCTTGGAAGCAGCTCAAAATATACCACATCCTTCCAATCCCATGGCTCATCTTTAAGTGAAAAATCTCCAGAACGGAATTTGCGAAACCAATCTTGACACTGTCTTTCTTTTAAGGCTTTATCACCATATCACATAACTTTTTAGCAACTCTCTCTGCCCTTTTTCCTTTACGGAAATAATAAAGTAAAATATGACGAAAATGCTCTTTTGTGGACTCCATATTAAAAAGGGCGCCAATCAAACAAATGTAAATAAAATTACGCGCACTTTTTTTCTAAAGCAAGCTAATAGTGACAGCTAATAACAGATAAAAGAAAGAATTCAATTACAGAGTCACAAGCAGTTAAAAAAATTATAAACGCCGACTATATGAAAAATCCGCAATTACTTTTTGGGCAACCCAATATATTCTTTGCGATTCCTGAAAAATTGGTTGCGATCAGATAAAAATTGACGCAGTTATTAAAGAAATACTATTTTTTGGGCAAAAACGCCTACTTAGCAGGGGTCTTAGTTGCTTTGGCTGACAATCTGGTATATTGTGCCGTCTATGGTATATTTTGAATGTGATACTATATCGACACATAAAATGTACTACTTGGTATATTTTGAAAAAATACCGCAATATTTTGTCACTTATTTGACAAGTACGATTGTGATTGCCATTATCAGGAATATCATAATATCTGATATATTTTTTTTATTTTACAAAATTAACAATAATACAAAATAATATTAAAGCCAATTATCGCGACGAGCACTAGCAACAAGGCCTTCATCTCGTGTGATATATGTATATAGATAGTTGCTCGAAAAGTTTTATGTTTTGTTGTCTATGGTGACGTTTCCCTCGAAGTTGTTTAATAATAATATGGATCGCAGAATTTGTTGACAATGTATGCCGAGTTAGTTATACCGAAATACAGTTATCTTTCCTTAAACCAACCAAATCTTCATTTTTATTCCCGCTACCCATAGGGTAGAAGGGTATTATAACTTTGTGCCGGCAGGATATGTATGTATGTATTGTAACAGGTAGAAGAAGGCATCTCCGACCCTATATTCTTGATCAGCGTCAACAGCCGAGACGATCTAACCATGTTCAGCTGTCCGTACACACCTAGCACACCTAGATCTCAGAGACTAAAAGAGATAGAGCTATAATTTTGCACGCAGATCAAATTTGTTTCCTCTTCCACCCCCGCAAAACTGACCAAACTCGAAAACAAAAGCATGGTAGAGTATATACAAAAATGATTATAGTCCTTGTGATTACTGAAAATTTGGTTGCGATCAGATAAAAATTGTTGAAGTTATTAAAGAAATACTTTTGTATGGGCAAAAACGCCTACGCACTAATGATCTTAGTTGCTTTAGCTGACAATCTGGAATATTTTGCACTATATAGTATATCATGAATGTAGTACCATATCAATATACCAAATATACTATTTGATTTTTGTAGTATTTTTGTGGTATATTATTTTGCTATATTGAGAATAATTTTATTCAAAATGGGTAGTTGGCATCTCACAGTCGAGAACACTCGACTGTAGCTTTCTTACTTGTATATTTTTAAACATCCCATTACTTCTATCAACGTGGAGTGAAACCGTTTTACTATGGAGGTGTTGTGAATATATAAATTCCCGTTTGGTCTTTCAGTAGAGATTTTATTAAAGCGTAACTTAAAGTTGTCTTGTTAAAAATATTTATTTGTTTTGAAATGACAAATAATTCTCGAAGAGGGAATTTTTAGTCTTCTGATGCTATAGATCTAACTATGGCAAAAAAGTCTACTCTATGGAAAATGTTTAAAGCAGTACAATATCGATATACTAAATGTAGCCTTAAGAATATTTTGGTATTTTTGTGGTATATTTTTGGTATATGTTTAGAATATGGTTTTTATTGAATATGGGGAGCCGGTGTCTCACAGTTAAGCCTACTTAACTATAGCTTTCCTACTTGCTTAAGATGCCGATCAATTCATAAACATATATCATAATAACATGATAAGACGGAAATTGAATTAAAAATTGTAGCTGCATTTGTCGTCGATAAGTAAGAAAAGCTGATATCAGAAAACGTGTGTGGGTGTTTGTTGGTATGAGATTACTGGAACTCGAGTGCTATTTATCTCCTGTCTCGTAGGAGTTCTCTAGAGTGCAGCTGCGGGGATATTGATATTCTCAAGTTTGTACTACAATTTGTAATTGAATTTTTCAAGAAAAGTTTTCCATCGTTTCAATTTAACATTGTGGTGTTTGTTTCTGAGGAAAAATGTAAGTGGGATGTGGTCAGTATGGATTCGGCAATAACGTACATGTAGATTCTTAAATTTTGGAGGGTCCTTGCAATTGCTAACATTTCTTATCAATTGACTTCATAGCTTGGTAACGATAGTGTCTGGAATTAACTGGTTTACGGCGGTACCGTAAATTTTGGAGTGCCCATGAAATGGCTAACATGTTTTTTTCATTGGAATCATAGCTTTCCTCTGTCTTTGATAATGTCTGGAATAAAGTGGCTGTGAAGGTGAGTTTCTTTTGTGGCTCTGCAAAAAGATGAGAAGATTACGTTCTTGTAATTTGCTAACTGTTCAGCTGGCAAATGATGTATCTTGACCTGCTTATTGTTGTTCATTAAAGGAATGGCGTTTTTTACTTCTATGTTATATCAGTATTTAACTATTTCATAGAACCGTTTGTTGAGGCTTTCGAGATGATGGGAGACGTAGAGGATGCACAGAGAATCTTAGTTGGTGAATGGCCATGAGGTTGTTGCAATACGACCGTTTGGAAAGTTATATAATCTAGGATCGAAGCTTTTTTTTTGGTATTCATGAAAGTGTTTCTATTCTTCGAAGTGTTGTAGGATTATAAAACTTTGTTGACTTCCCCAACTACCTTTTTTCGGATTAATAAAGTTACTATATATTAGTTGTAGGTATTGTCTTAAGTTTTATAAAGAATTTACATTGAAAAACTCATGTGTCTAGTAGAAGTAATTGCTATGTATAATCATAAACATATTTTTTTTGTAGGTGAAGCAATAAATAGAGCAGAGGATGAACATATACGAATTGTTCAATCCGTTCTGGATAGGTGCATGAGAAAGGACTCTCTTCTTAATGAACTTTATCTACAACTCATCAAACAAACGACGGATCATCCTGATGCGAACTCAAGAGTAAATCTTAGGCATTGGGCGCTGTTGTCTGTTGCCTGTAGTGTAATACTGCCATCAACAAAGTCCATTCGAAAATACTTAATTGCACACTTAAAACGATGTTCCAGCGATTTTATATCGGAAGAAGGGAAATATGCTCGATTCGCCGAAAAGGTAAGTTATGTAATCTTATCAGTCATTTTTGGTTTAAGTATTTTTAAGTATTTAATACCCATAGGGTATTATAACTTTGTGTCGGCAGGAAATGTAAGTAACAGGGTAGAAGGAGGCATCTCCGACCCTATAATGTATATATATTCTTGATCAGCATCAACAGCCGAGACGATCTAGCCATGTCTGTCTGTCCATGTCCTCTATATAACAAAAATACCGTTTGGTATATTTTTAGTTTCTTGTAGTATATTTGTTATATTTTGAAAATAATACGAGAATATTTTGCTTTTATTCAAAATGGGTAGCGGGTATCTCACAGTCGAGGACACTCGACTGTAGCTTTCTTACTTGTTTTATATGAACATAGAAGCCTAACGCTTAAAATTAATTTTATAATTATTTTTGAATTCCTTATTATTTCTGTAATTAATTTCTTACCCAAATTTAAAGATATAATCCACATCATAACATGTTGCTTTTTAATTAATATTTAATTTTAAACATCCCTTATCTTCTATTAGACGATATCTTTTGTTCGGTCTAATGGGACACCTACCTAAACCTTCTTAAGTTGTCATTTCCGCAACTCTTCGCTTTTTATTCCCGATAACCAAAGTTTAGAAGGGTATTATAACTTTGTGCCAGTAGGAAATTGATGTTATGTAACAGGCAGAAGAAGCCATCTCCGATCCCATAAAGAATATATTCTTGATCAGCATGGTTGCTTTGCATCTATGTATCATTATTTTAAATTTATTTATTTGATCATTGGCAATAGATACGAAAATATTTAACAATTTCAACTTTACTAATTTCACCCAAGCTTCTAATATATTTCCGAAGTGAAGTCCTGCCGGGGGCCTAAAATTGTTCTCGTTACCATTTGTTTGTATAATTGAAACAATGGATACTTCAAATATTTGAAGTTCTCTTTTTGTTGTGCCTATTGTTTTTATTGGGTTCTATATAATCTTTCTTACTAAAATTTCAATTCTTTTAGTTCTTGTTCTTGCTTGAATACCACCATTTACGTGTCATATTACTTAAGATATCGATCTTTAATATATCTAAAATATGATTTGCATTAAATTTCAAATTTTCGTATTTTAATATAAAGTAGAAAATTTTCTTATTGATAAGATATTCAATTAATATATGAAAAAAGAAAATCAATATAATTTCCCTAAGATAGTCGAATGCATCGCTATTATTATTAGTTAGATAATCTCTAGAGTGTGACACTCATTTCTATCTTTAGTCTGGTTATCCTAGTTTCGCTCTAGAGATGTACGTGTTTTTAGCCTCCAACATTTTAATTTTTTATATTTTTTTTGAATACATATCATAACCGGTAAAATGTTACTCTTTGCAGGGTTCCAAAATCGTATCTATCTCGGGTCTGGGGAATCTAAAATCTACCTAAATTCATTTTTGGAATTCGGTTGGTTTTGATTCCGTAGCACCGTTACCAGTTTGGTATCACTGTATTAAACTTTCAAGATTTTTTTTTAATTAAATTACTTTGCTTAAAAAAACTGATCTGTTTTTCTTTTTTAGTGTTTTTTTAGAACTCAAGGAACTAGACGTCGTCAATGGACTCCAAGCTGTGAAGAAATATTGTGTACGACGAATCGTAGACCATGTTATTCAAGGATTTATTTTATGGATGGACAATATTATTCTTTTGAGTTTCAGCCGAGCTCAACGTCCAGTGATGTCATAGAAATAATAAAAAACACCCTAGGACTTCAGGAAAAATCTAGAGGTTACGCCATTTATGAAGTATTGGGAAACACGGAACGAAGTCTTTCATCCGAAGAAAAAGTTTGTGATGTAATGGCTAAATGGGAGCGCTATCGAACAGTATCTAAAAAAGACTTCAATCAGGTACGTATTTTATATTCATCTACACACATACATATATGTACATTAAGCCTTCTCCACAATTCATTCATTCATTTATAATATATGAATGGTCATCCCAAACAGCAAATGCTGGAAAGTCCATATTTTAACTAACAATGCAAGTTAATACGCATCAAATGCACTCACAAAACTAGAAAAGGTTTTCTTACAGTACATACTAAATTTACAATGCCAATATCTCGCTTGAAAAATTCGCGAAAGAATTCGAGGTGAATTCTGTTTAAGAAACTCACATTTATTGCTTAAAATGGTTTGTCTTATATAGCTAAGAATAGTTTCTTATCTCTAAGGGGCTCACTAGAATAAAACAAGAAAGAAAGTTACAATCGAGTGTGCTCGACTGTGAGATACCAAAAGGGTTGACTTCATTGCCATTGGCAGAAAACTGTCCGTCTGTCCGTATGAAACACTGGATCTCAGAGACTATAAGAGATAGAGCAATAATTTTGTTGCACGCAAATGTTAGCCACGCACACTTCCGCCCCCGTAAATCAACAAAAATCGAATAACAAGCGTAATTTTAAAGCAAGAGTTTTTGTATATAGAAAAGCAATTGTGATTCCTCAAAATTTGGGTGTGATCAGATAAAAATTGTGGTAGTTATTCACGAAATACTTTTGTATGAGCAAAAACGCCTACTTACTAGGGGTCTAATTTGCTTTGGCTGACAATCTTGGTATATTGCGCCGTCTATGGTACATTTGGAATGTGGTACTAAATCGATATACCAAACATACAATTTGGAATAATTTTAATATTTGTGTTATTTTTTGTATATTTTGGTAAAAAAAAAATCGTAATCATTTGCTTTTATTCAAAATGGGTAGCGGGTATCTCACAGTCAAGCACACTCGACTATAACTTTCTTACTTGTTTTAAATAATTTGGTTTGCCGTTTAGAGTCTTTAAATAAATAAATAAAATACCAAACGGAAAATTAAAAAAAAATGCACACATGTTTATTTTTTTTACAGGTTCAATATGCAATGCAACATCAAAACCACATTTTCTTGTTCAAAAAACATTTATTTTGCGACAGTTTTATTAATTTGGACGATGCAGTGGAGAAAGAATTGCTTTACCATCAAATATTACATAATCTAAGAAGTGAACGTTATCCTATTTCTGAAATGGAAGCTATTATGCTTACTGCACTGCAAGGACAATTGGAGCTTGGCGATTATTCTGAAAAAGTTAATGATTATGAAGCTGTAGCCAGCCACTGTTTACCACCCCGCTTTGTTCCAAATATTCCACAAGGAGCGGTTGCAATGCATCATCAAAGTTTGAAAGGCATGTTAAATTTAGAAGCAAAAAAATCGTTTCTTAATTTGATACAGAGTTGGCCTCTTCATCGTGCGACAATATTCGATGTTATGGTTAGTATAAATAATTATATTAATTTTATTTTTAATTGTTTATTATGAAATTAATATACCAAATACTACATATATATATATATATATACGTCCAAGCAGCACAGCTTACATTATCCTGAACACTATCTATGCTACTAACATCCCTTTGGTATTCTACCAAAACAACCGAGTTAGGAGTGAACTTATCGGCAACTCGAAAAATATCGTACAGCAATCGTAATTATACCCGCTACCCATAGGGGTAAGGGTATTATAGAAGGGTAGAAGGGTATTATAACTTTGTGCCGGCAGGAAATGTATGTAACAGGTAGAAGGAGGCATCTCCAACCCTATAAAGTATATATTCTTGATCAGGGTCAACAGCCCAGTCGATCTAGCCATGTCTGTCTGTCTGTATGAACACGTTGATCTCAGACAGTATTTGCTATGTTTGCACGCAGATGAAGTTTGTTTGAAATTGTTGCAAGCTAGAGCTACGAATTTTGGTTTGCACAATAACAACTATAGTATTGCGATCAGATAAAAATTGTAGAAGTTATTAAAGAAATTCTTTTGTATGGGCAAAAACGCCTACTTACTAGGGGTCTGAGTTGCTTTGGCCGACAATCTGGTATATTGTGCCGTCCATGGTATATTTTGAATGCGGTACTATATCGATATAACAAAAATAAGGTGTGGTATATTTTTAGTATTCTTCTAGTATTTTCGGTATATTTTGAAAATTATACCAGAATATTTTGCTTTTATTCAAAATGGGTAGCGGGTATCTCACTGTAGCTTTCTCACTTGTTTTTTTTTTTTTAGCTAGAATCACTATTTTTGGTACTATTTTGTAGATTTCACTTTTCAAAATTCACTTCATTGAATTCACTTATTGAATCAAAACACATGTGTCTTGAACTTGTAGAAAACATATGTAATATAAAAGGCGCTAAAAGGGACGGGGTGACGAGAAAAAGCTTCGTCAGTGTGACTGTGCGTGTCATAAAGTCACACAAGCAATATACTAAACTGTCCCTGCTCTCCTTGCAATGAAACGGATTTACTGTTCACATGCCGGCAGTATGCTAGCTTCAATGATGTGAGGATACACATCAGTGCCGCGCACCAGGAAATCATTGATGGCTGGAACCAGCGCTCGTCAGCAAGCGTAGTGCTGCGGAATTAATTCATCGACTGGTCGGAGAGGGGTGCGGCGGCAGAGTTGGGGGTCAAATTGCAGCAGCACCCTTCGACGGAAGTCGGATGTGCGAGAGCGAACGATCGCAGATGATCTTGAATATCTTGCATCCGGTGTTGACGACAATATTCGCGGTCATGAGGATGTTCACAGCTTTATACTGGAGCAGAGACGTGAGGGATGTCCCCTCGGGCAGCGGTAAGGCCTGTCGGTGGCTGGAGAGCGAGAAGGATCATGACCGCACCGAAGTCGGGCGAAGAAGGATCAGTGGGTCAGCAGCCTCTTCTCGTAGATCACGCAGATCTTGCATGAATTGATTGTGGATTTGACAAGGACCCTTAATTATGGAATCCAGAACTTGGAGCGAATCAGACCCCATGTAAGGATATATGATGGGTAAAATGGACCAAAAGTCGGACAAAGGAAAAGGAATCCGCGAGTATAATCGGATGGTGGATCGTCCTTAAACGCCCACAAGCACGTAAAATCCCTTGCTATCCAGGAAGGGATTTAAATTTCGGACGGGACGTGTGCCTGTTGCCTTGACCGCAAATAATGGTATTTCTTGGAAAGTCTTGGACGTGATAGCTCATCAGCGCTGACCACGTTTGAGCATTGAGCCGCCATATAAAACATAAGCGGAAGAACGAAGTGATCTAGTTAAGTCAGAGAACCTACTCAGAAAATCGAGAGTGAGAGCCAACTTGGCACTGTTTCATCGAATGCTCTGTTCCAGAGAGGTGGGTCATTAAGCCACCACAAAGAGTTATTGATTAGCTCTTGTGGCAGGACAACTCGGCTCGAGAGAATAGTAGGACTGTGGTCAGATCGCACATGCGACCACATTTTAGAGTCTCTGGTTCGGACTATTTTGACCTTACGACTGGCCACAAAAGCTGTCCACTTGGCGGTGGCTTGTTTAGCCAAGCCTGAATAATTTTAGAATCGCTCCAGTAGAAGGTCTGGAAATTCTCGGCTAGAAGCTTAATATTATGGCCGAAGAAAACACGGCTAATAGAACTTCACCGCAAAGTTCTAAGCCGGGCACTGAAAGTGACTTGTCTTCGCAGTGAGGAGATGCGTGGCTCTCTGTGCGTTCTTTTAACGCGGACTCTTTAACCAGCTACGCTGGAAAATCCTCCACCTTCGGAAACTTGGAAATAAGCTTGTCAACTTTATTTTTAACTTGAATGACGGCTCTCGTTGAAAATGCAGATACAGATGTGGACACATTCTGGGAGACGGGACCGGCGACAATCCAGCCAAGCACTGTTTGTTGTACAAGGAGCCAGCCGCACGACTAGAATGGAACTTAATGCGTCGTACCCTGAGTCGAATAATGCACGCGCAATGTATAAAGCACCAAGATGGGATACATTGATCACCGCCGTGCCAAGCAGGATATTCTACGAATTCACGACAAAGTAACATTCGTTGTCGATTAGTTTGGTGTTGACTGTATAGTCGAATTGAGAACTGGGATAGAAGAAGTGGCGCCATTTTGGGCATTATCGTCCCGATGAAGCGTTGTCCCGCCTCTTTATGTGAAGCCTCTTGTGCAATTGTGCGCACTAGTACAAAGATGGTGACCTCTAGCGAAACAGTTCAAACAGGCTTTCCCGGACAGGGTGATTCTCTTTTGAGCATAAGTCACTAGACTTGCCCTTCACAATGACTGCCATTAAGTAGACCGGAGACAGAGCTAATCTAGTTCAAGCCATTACAAGAATTTGTAGATAATCTCCTTTGAGGTCAGTCAGCACAGATTCAAGTGAGGGATTAATAACAACATGCCCGGAGCCATCGGTCATTCGCCGTGAGGAGGTGAGTAGCAACGCACTACGTTCTCAATACGCATGTAGATCGCTGCTCCTGTTCTGAAACATCACAAGAGCCGTGAGATTGCAGATTACCTTTAGCCCTTCTCGTAGAAGTTGATCCTTTGGAATATTCTTGAGTATCCCCCTGTCGTTAGCATAATGGAAAGGCAACGCTGTCCAAGGCTGTGCACACATCAGCAATAGTATACATAGCGCCTCCTCGGATGTGCATCCCTGCCAATACGTCTTCTACGTACATGTAATTAGAAATGGCTCGGCATGCCAGCGTATGTCTTGGATAAGTTGCTGAAGAACCAGTAAAGCCAGAAACGGTGCGCAATTGACACCAAAGCTGATGGTATTCCCAAGCTTGGATGATCACAAAAAAGTTAAGGCACAGTCAGCAAACGGAGAGAAGACGGAAATGTCAGAGTGCTCGAGAGCAGTCAATCACCGCAAAATAGTGCTCTGTAGGTTCTTAATCGCTGCCGCGTAGTCTTGAGAAACCATAAAAAGGTTAAAATAAGACGACGCGAAACCGTCGTTTGTGAATGGAAATTTAGCGATTATTTCTTTGGGTTAAATGCAATCTTGGAGTTGCGTTGGAATAATTTCCCAACCGGTGTTGACACGTATTTTCGTTTATTTTATAGAATCGATCGACCAAGCATTTAAGAAGTTACAAGTATTTATATTTTGATTGTCGAACTAAAAAAAATATCACAAGCTTTCGATTAGATTAATATATAGTACGTAATCATTAAATTTGTCTCTTTTCTTAAAAGGCAATCGACAATCGGTTTCACGTAAGCCACATCAAACTGGAGGGGTTGCGACAGTGATCCGAACATAAGACTAGACGATTAGGCCAATATATGTAGTTTTCGTTAAGTTTATGGTTTCTTCAGTTTTGCTCTTGGCATTTGTAAATGCAGACTTACATTTCCCTCATACCCGATGTAACGTCAGATTCGTTGTGAAACTGTAAAATGAATAAACTAGAAAGAAATCGAGTATGCTCGAATTAAAACAAGACCATTTAAGATCAAATAATGAATACTAAGAACATCAAAAAAATTATCAAAATAAGACCTAACATACTGAATGTAGGTTCCGCAATTTTCGAATCCATCGGAATTCTTATATAGTTATTTAGTGGTGTTCAACATATACATAAATACTTACATCTTAATATTTGAATACGCCTATTAAATAAAATATTAAAATTAAATTTATAAAACAAAAAAAAAACAATGAAATATAATATAATTTTTTTATCTTTTAATATTTATAAGAACTTAGACTTATATCAAATGTTCTTGCAATCAAGAAGTATTTTCTAACTTCAATATTTTCATGTTCTTGCCGCACTTTGTTGATAAAATTCTTAGTAATAAGACCAAAATGATTTTGGAAGATTTATTTTTAGTGTACTTAACTCAATTTTTTCTAAATAATTATATTAATCAAGAACAAAATCTTGAATCAAGATTAAATTATGTCAAAATTTAACCAAGATGACAAAATTTTAAATCCAAGTAAAAGTTCATTATAGTTCCACATTTAATACTTTTAATACGATTTATTTTGACTCAAATAGGAAGAAGAAATATTCTTCAAATATTCTTTATTCACGAATACATAATTGGAAAAACTGGTATGAAAAACAAAACCAAAAACGTGCTATAAACCCCATTTTACGATATTTTCAAATCATTGACTATGTATTTTGCTAGTTCGTGTGCTAAAACCAACAATAAAACTTCACTTCTATGTATAAAATGTCATTGATTCATAAAGAGTGTTCAATTTGTTATTTAACTGTGTTTAAATAATTATATATTCTGTAGAGATAAATTAACATTTTGTAACTCACTTGTCAAATCAGGTAAGACGACAGTGCTTTGACGCCGATTTTGATATACAGTAAAACCACTTTTTTGAAAAAAAAAAAAAAAGAAAAAATCCACCGACATCTCCTATAATTTTACAAAAGGGGACAGCCAATTGTGTTCTGTGTCATGGCTTACCCGCGACTGGCAGACAGTCTAGTAGATCGCTGGATGACTCGTCATGTCAAACAGTATCCGCCAACGTGACTGGTGTACTGGCGCCCTCTTAGCGCAACGCGTAATTTCCCTAACGCCTATTTTTCTCAAAAAACTGCAAATTTATGTAAATATGACCAGTTCCTGCTAGAAGTCTGGTCCTAAACTCAACTGTTTAATTCAAGTACTATTGGATTAATTAAAATAAATTTAATTAGAATTACAATAAACATTTTATTTAATGCATATATTTCTGAACGTATTTTTATTTTGCATATTACGAACTTCGTACTAGAATCTAAACACAGTATTTCCTGGACATCAGACTGTCTGGTAGACACGTCAGCAGTGTTGCCAGGTATTGAGCTCGCAAATAGGCTAGATTTTGGGTAAAAATAGGCTAGAATAGGCTAAAATCAGAAAAATATGCTGAAAAATAAGCTCTATATTAAAATTCAATAATATCTACCAAATTAAAGTAATTTTCATGTTTTTTATTATTAAAAGTTAACAAACTTTCAATATCGTCGTTCTCCCCGTCATTCAAATATTTGTCTTTGTTTTTAATTTGGGCAAGATGCTTTTGTGGCAACGAATGGGTATGACAGCATTCATTGTGTCTTCGTAACCCATATCTGTAACATTGAAATATATTATTATTAAAATATAAATAAGTTTGACACAATTTAAAAACAAACCTTATGCTCAATATTGCATTCAAGCTTTTTAATACCATTTTATTGTGCAATTTTCACTATGTTCATTTGGCTGAACACTCGTTCCACCTCTGCATTGGACCATGGCAGGGAAAACAACTGGATGGCAAATAATGCAAGCGCCTTAAAGGGGTTGTTGTTTCCTGCGTCTCTATACGCTAGCACCTCTGCCCAAAATTGCATCGATTCTTCTGTTTTTTCCCATTTTATCAGGTGAACCAATTGTGATTTTAATTCATCGATATCAGTTATTTTAAAATATTCAAAAAATATTTATGAAATCAAATATATTTTGTGTGGGTCGCAGTATATTATCTACTGCAAATATATTGACCTTCTCTAAAATATTGAAGTTGTCGGGAAGTCTAAAATGGAAAAGTGTATTATAAATATAGTGATAATCTAATCAACTGCAGCTTATTCGTACCTTTCACGGAGTTGCATTATTAATCGTTTCACAAAATTAACGCAAACCTGCCTTATTTCCGGTTCTTGCTCTTGATCACATAAAATAATGCGATAACATATCGCACCATCCAAAAAATCTATCGATCAGAAAGCACGATCATATGAATAAAGTTCACGTAACAATCGGCAAAAAAGAACCAGCAAAACATTGAACACCAAAAATAAAACTTTTCGTTGGTCACAAATACATTAAAAAATATAAATTATTTTTAAAAATAGGCTAGATTTATGGCTATAGGCTATTTACAAATTTTATAGGCTAGATCATTTAAAAATAGGCTAGATCTAGCCTAAAATAGGCTAAACTGGCAACACTGCACGTCAGGTACAAATTTCCCCAGCGCAGCCGAAGGAAATTTCAATTTCCCTTTGGTTGACTTGATACTTGACGAGTCTGGTAGAATCTTAGTTCCACATATACGGCAAAACGAAGCGATAATGTTCAACGAGTTCCTGTGTGTACATTACATGACTAGTGGACAATCGCTACTACTACTAAAACACAATTGGGAGGCACTGCAGCACTGACATTGCAGCTTAACTCAACTGGCAATAGGCATTTTCAAACATAATATTTATTTCGGCCTAATTTAACAATAGTCGTAAGCAGCTGATTGAATCTGAAACTGAGTAATGCCAATAATTTTTGATTGTTTAGTAGGACAGAATTTTTACACCTTTTTATTTAGAAAAACACGATTTTATGCTAACTAAAATGTTGTTTTTTAAATTTTAGTTGCATTGCACTTTTATCAATGTTATTGAACTAAATATAATTGTTAATTAATAAAAATAAACGGATTTTTGATATGCAATGTGGCAGCTTTTTTTATATGAACCGATTAAAGTTGGAACCCAGAACAATCGAAAACACGTCACAATGACATTAAATTATTCTTCCACACTCAAATATACGAACAAGACAGAGAACAATGTGATTATACCTCATGCCTTTGTAAACACTTATAAAATACTACTGAATAATGATCCTGCTTTACACCTCTAAGCTGAAACATATATGTATGTACATATGTTCGTATAGTTCTCAGTCAGGCGGTAGCGCCTAAACATATGCTTTAAAAAAATCTTTTGCCATTATGCTTCATTTCTAAACTATCTAAAATTCGACAATATCAACCGTGTTTTGCCGTATAGAATTGTTTCTTATGCAAAGATTTTTGTCTAATTGCAACCAAATTTTTAGAAATCATGAATATTATTGTTATTATTTCCAAAATTTATCTGCTTGCAACAAGGAGTGCTGTGAAAAATTTATAGCCCTATGTCTCCAGGTGTTCATATGGACAGACAGCCCCTGATCAAGAATATATTTTCATTAATTTATAAATATTTATTTTATTTATTTCCAAATATAACTATAGTCTTTATAATCTAATACTTTTATTCCCGCTGTCCATAGAATAGAAGAATATAATAACTTTGTGTGTGCAGGCACACAGAAAGAAAATTCGATAATACTATCTTTAAAATTGTACTCGTTATTTATATTCTAAAGTAATCCTTATCGGCATGTAGCATCAAAAAGTGTTTTCAATAAAATTTAGCTCTACATTTATGATCTGTAATACATTTGTTGCAATTTTAACTTATACCAATTTTGTATTATTATTACAGCAAACATTTACTTCTAATTGGCCGAGAATGTTATGGCTCGCTGTCGATCAAAGTGGTATACATTTATTGGAACATCGATCACGGAATATTTTATGTTCACATGAATATGAATCGCTAATTTCATTTTCTCCGAATATGAACTCCTTGATGATTTTTACTGGAACTGAAAAAAAACAGTCTAAGGTCATTTTGAGTACTTCGCAGGTAATTTTCATGAATTTAAAAAAAAAAAACTAAAAACTAAAACAGCCGAACAAGCTTGATTCTATGCGACTTTTTGTAAGCAACAAAAGGTTATATAAAATAAAACGATATGGTCGAATATTAGAATATAGGATTCACAGCAATTTAAAGTCATCGTAACACTGTTCAGCACAGCTTTGAATTTTTTTTTATAACAATTATTATTTCTAATAATTACAATAAAATATTATTATTTTTGCAGGCTTTCCAAATAGCAACATTAATTAAAGAGTACTCTGAAATTGTGAAAGGAAAAATTGAATAAGTTGCGTTGTGGATGCCAGTATGAAATTGCATTTATTACGAGTAAAGCTTTGTAACTTTGTTTCCTTTCCATCAATAATAAATAATATTTAAATTAAAAAATTTTGTTTTTGCTTCAACCTTTTTCCTGGAAACAAATTACAAGAAAACAGGTAAGAAAGCTACAGTCAAAAGTGCTCAATTGTTTGATAATCCACACATATTTTCGGTAAGAGCAAATTAATATAAGATAATATATTAAAATAAACCTAAAGCTATATTTCGAATACTTGTATCGATATTCTTACTGCATTAAAAATATTAATTTTGTACTCTATGGTATTGTCAACTTCACGAAGATCAGTTACACCCTGCATTTCAAAGTATCGCAGCCGGATCGTGGATTGCGCCGGGCATTCGCATAGATGTGCCACTGTTTCCTTGCTTCCGACCTCGTTGCATTTGCTGTAGCTACTTTCACCCGAAACATGCTGCAATAGTAAAGGAGTTAATAAAAGTAATAAAAAAATGCCATCGTCGAGCTGTCGATGAAGATGTTGAGGTCATTGTGTATGTCTAGACCTGTCCGCCCTCAGCCTTGTGTAGTGCTGTCAGAAAAGTAACGTAATATGGGTAGAGCAGGTGGATAGTATAACCAATAGCTATGTATATTAGCTTTCCAGCCTATTGCAGGCTCCAGTTAGGTACGTCACGACTAATACCAAAGAGGACTAGTGGCCTGAATAGAAAAAAAAATAAATATTTTTTATATTGGAAAATGTGAGCTTCCGCTTTATTCGGATATACAATTTATTTATTTATTTGGACGTTGACGTACTAACGGCAGTACCATCAAGTGGCCCAGCGATACCAAGCACGAACTTGTTGACGCGCGGACAAAACAAAATAAATTTGTGAACAGCATGCATTCTACGAAAACCGCGAATAAATATTAAAAGACGCTGGACAGCTAATTAAATTAGATGAAAAATATGTTAGAATATATGTATAATAAGATAAATAATATTTAAATACTCGATAAATAAGCTAATAATAAGGTTTTAAGCAAAGGAATAGATTTACTAGAGCAAACTAAGTTATTGAGATTATTATAGTTCACACACAGAATACGGAAGGGATTATGGCAAGCAAAGTTAGTAGATCTACGTGAAATGAGAAGAGGAAGAAAATTCCTAGTGATCCTGACAGGAACTGCAAAACTAATTTGACTTAACAGCTCCAAAGAGTCTATTTCACCATTAATTAGTCTCTGTATGAAAACAGCACCTTGCATAGTTCTACGGTCAGAAAGAGAAGGAAGGTTTAGTAATAAAAGTCTATTGCGATACGGTGGTAATCTAATATTAGGATTCCAATTTAAACTACGAAGAGCAAATAATAAGAATTATTTCTGCACCGATTCAATCCTATCTTGATAAACCCTATACTGGGGATTCCAGACAAGAGATCCGTACTCAAGGATAGGACGAACCAGTGAGACGTACAAAGTCTTAGTGATGTAGGGATCATTGAACTCTTTCGACCAGCGTTTTATAAATCCCAGAACACCCATGGCCCTATTTACAGCAGACAGAATATGTTTATCGAATTTTAGTTTTGCATCAAGCAGAACCTCTAAGTCATTTACACCTTCAATTCGCTCAAGAGGAGTATCATATAACATATAGTTATTTAACTGGGAAGAACCCCTGCAAAAGGTCATAAACTTACACTTGTTGCAGTTGAGATGTAACATATTTACTCTGCACCAAGATTCTAGACGATTAAGGTCACATTGTAACAGTGAGTTTGCAAGACTATTATTAAATGTCAGGCAAAGTTTAACGTCATCGGCGTACATAAGTACACGGGAATGCTCAATAACAGAAGGAAGATCATTTATGAACAAAGTGAACAATAGAGGACCCAAATGACTGCTCTGGGGCACACCAGAAGTGACTTGGACACATTTAGATACAAAACCATTGTAATAAACATTCTGAATTCTGTTCGAAAGGTATGAGGATATCCACTCAATTACGCTATGAGGAAACCCTAAAACATTAAGCTTATACAGTAAGAGGTGATGATTAACAGAGTCAAAAGCCTTACTAAAATCGGTGTAAATGACATCCGTTTGCATTGTATTCTCGAATTCTTTAATTACAATAGAAGAGAACTCCAATAAGTTAGTAGAAGTGGATCTAGACTTCACAAACCCATGTTGGTAAGGTGAAATTATAGATTTACACAGATGTTGCAGTTGAGAAGTTATAATTTTTTCAAATGCTTTCGGAACCGCAGACAATTTAGATATACCGTGATAATTTTGAACTTTAGATTTGCTCTCTTTTTTTAGGATAGGTATAATGTATGATTTTTTCCAGATTTTAGGAAAAGAACATGAGTTAACGGATAATTCAAACAATTTAAAAAGCGGTTTACAGATACTACCAGCACAATACCTTAGCACACAACTAGGTACTCCATCCGGACCTGCCGAAAAAACAGGTTGTATAGCCAATAGTTCCGTTAAAATTGAGCTTTCAGTAATTAAAGGACCAAAAATACAATTAGATGAATTTAACTGATAAGGATAAGAAAAGGAATTTTGAGAACTTGGGACAGAATATGTCGTTTGGAAAAAGTCCGCAAATAAATCGGCAACATCATGACCATTAGATACTGTCATATTCTCAAAAGACACAAATGCTGGTGATGACGCGGATCTACGGATCGAGTTAACGAAGTCGTAAAATCGCTTTAGATCACGCTGAAATCTTATTCTGCACCTACTCAAATATAGAATAGCGGAGAAAATCAAAAGAAGAGTCAGTTCCCTTGAATTTTTTGTAAAGTCTCGACTTACGATTTTTTAAATTCGATAATTTCTTAGTAAACCATAAGGGTTTATCAGACAAATGTGGAATACTTGATGTAACACAAGCATCAAATAGCGAGTTCAAAGTAGAATAAAAAAATTCAACCGCTATATCCAAGTTCGCAGACAAAGAAAGTTGGGACCAGTCAGTTTGAGATATAAGCAGAGCAAGTTTCTCAAAATCGGTTTTCCGAAAACAACGAGAAAGCTCACCACAACGTACACACGACTCTGATGCAATAAATGGGAGCTCCAACATAATGGTAAGGGTCTTCAGGGGAAGATATAGGAGATATTCTCGATAGAGAACATGAATCTGGGTCTAAAACAAAAATAAGGTCTAGAGACCTGTTTAAGCAATTTGGAATACCATTAATCTGAGACAATGATACCTCGAAGAGACTATCAATAAAAACATAGGATACAGAGGGGGAAGTCCATTTAGATTCTTGGCGGAATGCCATGACACCCCAGCAATATTAAAATCACCAAGGACTATAAAGTGATCTCGATCAGAAAGCATATTAGAAATGTTATTAATAATAGAAAAATGAGCTAAATATAAAGCATCATCTGAAGCAGGGGGGATATATGAGCAAGAAAAAAAAATGTTTAAACTACCAAAGGATAATCTAACAGCCACTAGCTCAATATCAGAAGTGTGATCAATCAATTCTGAATTTAATTGAGCATCTACTGCAATTAAAACCCCACCACCGCGACGTACCTTGCGGTCACGTCTGTATACGGAAAATCTACTAGAAAAGATTTCCGTATCAAGGATGTAATTTTTTAACCATGTTTCAGTAAAGGCAATGACATTGAAAGGGAAAGATACACTATTTAAATATAAGTCACTAAGTTTACTACAAATACCTCTTACATTCTGATAGCCAAGAAGTAAAGAGGATGTTAGTTTTTTGAACTGACAGACATAGAAGGCTTTGAAATAGAATTCTTGCCACTACTAGGAAGAGAAACCGGAGACCTATTTTTCTTCTTAGTAACAAATTCTTTAACTAATATGTGTTCCGGCCAAAACTCTTTACTGCACATCATGCTAAATTGTTCAGCGGGAACACTTATTTTAAAAGATGAAATCTCCCGTTCGTACGAGAAATTAAATTTATCCACTTTAACCCTGGCTTGAGATTTGGACTTAATATAAGCCCGAACATCATCAGATGTCGTATTAGGGGAAAGCCTTGAAACGAAAATCTGCTTAAGAGGTGGCACTGCAACTAATGTGATGCGGACAACTGAGGTAGGAGCTGAAGGCGATTCTTCTATCGTTACAGCTCTAACTATCTCAACAGAGGATGGTGATGGTTGAATTTCTTCTCCATCTCAGTCGACAACGAAATCGAAGCCGGAGCAGGAGACTCCAATCTTAATGACGTAATGTCATGATGTGGAACATCCAGAGCTACCGAAGGTTGAGGGGACGGAGAACTAAATGACATTAATTCCCCAGCAGGTGGTACAGATAAGCTTGGAACATCAACTGGGACAGAAAGCTCGATTGGGGTAATCGACAGACGCGTATTGGCCTTTTTACGCTATCCAAGGCAGAAAAACTATCGGAGAGTTTTTTAAATCCAGCCAATATATCTTTAAAACCAGATCGCGTCTGCCGTATAAACCCAGCAATATCGCGTTCAGAGTGCCTACAGTGTTCACAAGTCTATCTCAATCCAGACTTGGCCGAAATCAAATCCACAATAAGGCCGTTAAAGCCAGCACATTTTTCATGTGCAACGTTGTCGCATAACCAGCAACAAACAAAACCCATTTTGCCACCAACTGGTACCCGGCATTTCTTGTTATAGCAGACTAACATATTGCTAAAACAAAGATAATTAAACCAATTAAAAAATTTAAAAAAAAGAAATAAATCAAAATAGGTAAATTAATTGCAACCTAATATGATCTGTACTTACGAAGAGCACAAAACACAGAGAGTATGCACAGGTCGAGCGAGACGCAAGATAGAATGATAGGCAACTACAACACCAAGAGAGGGAGAGTTACTATTCTAAGGAGCGTTGAGAGCAGTGTTGCCAACTCTTAGTGGTCGTTTATAGCAGTGAAAGCATAAAAAAATAGCCTAAAATAGCTAGATTTCTTCAAAAATAGTAAATTAAAATAGCCGTTAGTTTTCAATAACAAAATCTTATATTTTCGTACATTCAGTGTTGATTATTTAATGATTCTTCTTCGATAAGCAAATTGTTTAAAACTTGCCCAATTTCCACCTCCTCGGAACCAATATATTAGAAAAATGCGGTAAACTCATTAAGTATTTTTGTAAAGCTTATATCTGTCGATTCATCGATCAATAAGCTAAATTAATTAATTGAATTTGCGACAGCACATTTATTATAACTGTCATGCACTTTGTTCGATGAATTTTTAATTGGCTTTCTTTAAAGATTTGCGCGCACAAATTATTAAGGTGGTCAACCGAACTGACTGAATAGTGTTGAGCCACAAACAAGCAGAGAGCAGATTCCTTTGAGGATGTCTCTGTAGATGTTTTGGGAAACTCTATTGTTTGGTTACCTCGCCGTACTTCAAGGTGTGCCTTGTGTTTTTTAGTTTCAACGAGCGATTTCAAGTCTTACAACTTTGCATTTAATGTGCATTTGCAATATTTACAAAATGCTTTTGATTTGTTAGTTAAATCTTTTGCAATACAGTCCTTAAGTTGGGGATCCTCCAACCAAGCATCGCGAACTTTTTGTTTATACAATTTAATAAACAACCGCACAAACACAATAATCAGTGAATTTGAATGTAGAGATGGTAGCATTGCGAGCGCGAAACGATATTGAGAAAATACCAAGTACCCAAAAGCTACAAAGGGGTAAATAATATTTTAGTATTTAAAATACACAATTCGGTCACGCTGGGCGGTAAACGTGGTGTGTATATATCGATAGCCGCAAACAACGTCTCTATTGCCAATATACGATTTCCGAAAATTAAATTCTAAGGTCCACTTTTTTTTAGTCGACTTTAAATAAATAAATATAATCAAATATTACATATTATTTAAAATAGCTAAAAAAAAAGCATTTTTTTTTTGTGAAATAGCCAACATAACAGGCTCCTGCAAAATTGAGTGGTTTCTAGTTTTAGGTCATGCAAAATAGCCAAATCTGGCTAGAAAATAGCCAAGTTGGCAACACTGGTTGAGAGCACAAAGTACAAGCACTGAGAGTAAAGCGCGGGTCGAGCGAGACGCAAGATAGACGATAGCCAACAACAACACCAAGAGAGGGAGAGTTAACTATTGTAACAGCGTTGAGCGCAAAGAATAGCAAGTGAAAAAAGAAGAGCGCGAGAGTAAACAAGTATACAAAAACAAAGTGCAGCGGCAACGAAAACAGAATTGTTTTGCTAACAAAGCAAAGCAGAGTTTGACCACACAATTTGTTGTTATATTTTCAGAAAAATTATAATAATATATTAAATACAAGAAAGCACACAGCGATTTAACGATCTGTAGTTAAACACAAGTGAGAGAGTAAAATTAATGTTATATTAATCGTAAATAAAATATAAAAATTCAATGAAAAATCACAAAGAAAAAAAACACGTCCGACTGCGACTGCGAGAGCGAGGGAATTGGAACAAATGTACTAAAGTGGACTTATGCTGCAAGCCAGCTAGATCGGGACAAAGCTTATTAAATTGTATGGAAACGAATGATTAAATCAAAGATTAATGTATAAAATGCAATAGTTTATGAGTTTAGTTAGTTTAGTTTTAGTTTTCGTTAAGTTTAGCACATTGCGATCTAGGCACTACGTTAATTGTGTTTATGTTTATGCTATAGCATAATTGTTTGTATAAAAAGTGACTGCGCAATTGAAATTAAAGTCAATGAAAATCGTCAGGAGTCCCCGCTTCCTAAAATAGGATCGCCCCAATACTGAATGTGTCTTCAATAGTTTCAACTTTGTAATTTACTCTTCTTTGTAAATTGTAATTTTGGTTTTCTTAATTTTTTATTTTAAAAAGTTACAAGTATTGAAAGTGGGAAAGCGGGAAATGTTTAGAAGGCTTTATCGCAAAAAATATTAAAGCTGTTACAAATCATAGATATATTATTTTAGAATGATTATTTTCTAAACTGATAACAATTTATAAAAAATTGGTTATGTTTTTATACCCGCTACCCATAGGGTAGAAGGGTATTATAACTTTGTGCCGGCAAGAAATGTATGTAACAGGTAGAAGGAGGCATCTCATTCTTGATCAGCGTCAACAGCCGAGACGATATAGCCATGTCCGTCTGTGTGTCTGTCCGTCTGTCCGTATGAAACACTGGATCTCAGAGACTATAAGAGATAGAGCTATATTTTTTTTTGACAGCATTTGTTATGTTTGCACGCAGATCAAGTTTGTTTAAAATTTTTGCCACGCCCACTTCCGCCCCCGCAAATCAAAAAAAATCGAATAACAAGCCTAATTTTAAAGCTAGAGTTGCGAGTTTTGGTATATACAATAAATACTATAGTAGTTATGATTCCTGGAAATTTGGTTACGATCAGGGGTCTGAGTTGCTTTGGCTGACAATCTGGTGTTTTGTGCCGTCTATGGTTTATTTTGAATTGTGTACTATATCGATATACCAAACATACCATTTGGTATATTTTTAGTATTTTTGCAATATATTCGGTATATTTTGAAAATGATACCGCAATATTTTGCCTTTATTAAAAATGGGTAGCGGGTATCTCACAGTCGAGCACACTCGACGGTAACTTTCTTACTTGTTTATTTGTGATTCAATAATATTAGTATGTTGGTTTTCAGTTATTAAAGAATTTGTCAATTTTCTATCTTATATAATATATATTTTAATTTTATTTTTATTTATTTATTTTTTTTTTTGCATTGAAATAAGATTTGTTGATTTCAACTATGTCTTTTAAAATAACAAAATAAGTGCCATAAATAATTTTATTAACATAATTTGTTCCTGATACTAGAAGAGCACCATCTGTTATAACTTCTATTGGTCTATTATATTCAGTTAGTTTTCCACAACTTGATATGTTTTTATTATAACAAAACAGAATGATTCAAAATGGACTTTATTTATTAGAATATTTATTAGAATTTTCGATGTCGTTAAAAGGGTTTTCCGTCTTTCAGGGCTATAACTTTTGCATAGTATAACTTACAATTATAGTGAATAGTTGAATATTTTATAAAAATTATGATTAAAGGTGTCGGAAGCAGCAGACAGCGCATGTTAATGTAATGCTGTGACAGCGTCTGCCAGCAGCGCTGCTTCTGCCGGCAGCACTGCATGCTCTCTGACACTGTTAGCCATCGCTGCAGTTCGATCGGCTAATTGCTTACTTACTTTTGAATTGTTACTCTCTTGTAAATCGTGTCGGTGGCAAAGTTTGATACTTGCTTAAGTCACAGCCAAAACATAAGTGATTACATATACATATGTACATATGTATCACATTAATAAACATTAAATTTGAGTTCGCTTGTTTTATTTATAAACAATATTCTGGCGAATAAAAGCTTAGTAGCTCAACATTTGGAGGCCCCGGCGAGATACATATAACATACTCTCGCTTAGTGTTGTGAATGGACTGGACATACATATGTATATGTAAAGTTGCATATACATACATATATATATTTAAGCGAGCGGTGCATTTCTATTCTTCCATTCTCTGCTGTTTGCGCATGTTCGTCGCTGCTCCGTCGCTTGCGCATGGTCTTCGCTACTCCGCTGTCACAGCTACGTACATTGCCCTTTAATATTACTGCCCTCTCGGCTTGTGTGATTTAAATCAGCTAATTGCTTATTAGCTTTGAACTGCTGCTTTACTTAAGCAACTCGCGGGCGTTTGTGATCGCGATTTTGACGCGTTTTTCTAGCTGCGCTGCAGACTACATTTAACATACAAAGTGTGCAATTGTCAGTTAGCACAAGTGCGGTTTACTGCTGTTGTAAAAAGGCTTCCCAGATTAAATTCAATTAAATAGTAACACGAGAATTTGTTATATGTTTTATATTTTGTTATATTTCTTCACTTGTTTTAAGATACAACTTGTCCGTTCTATGTAAAAAATCAAAAGGGAAGAGAGCATAAAAAGCAGAGAGCGAAACACTTTAAGTTTGACCAGCTTACGGTTGGTCAAGAATCTTTTGTATGAGAAATACCAAAATGGTATATTGCAATAACTGCTAACAATGGAAACGAGCAAGCGACTACTGTCAAAAATCGCGCGCGGTTTTCAAGCTGAAGGTTTTATCGCTCTATGATAGCCTTATAAGACTCGATGCGTCGCTTTCTGCAGCTAAGCTAGCTGCGTTTAATTTTCCTGAATTAGCAGTACGTTTGAAGCTATTAGAACGTGCTCAAGCTTCATTTGACTTAGCTCAGATTGCGCTAGAGGAGATCGATTATAAAAAAAATCGGGAGTGAATCGGGGGAAAATTTCGATGAGCGTTTCCTTGAAGTGAAATCGCGTGTTCGAGCGCATTTTGACAGTCGTGAGCGTCAATTGATTCGGTCATCCACATTGCGGCGTGATCAGACCATCGACCCTTCGTCTAATGGCCACGGGGCCCGTGCTAATAGACGTCGTCTTCCTGAGCTCAAACTTCCCACGTTCGGTGAAGGTTACACGGAATACTCGAGTTTTTGGTCAATGTTCGAGTCTGTCATTGACAAGGATAACGACTTAGATGATGTTGAAAAGTTCCAGCATCTATTATCGTGTTTAACTCGTGCAGTGTTGGATGCAGTTAGGTCGTTGGATATATCGAGGATCAATTATCGTATGGCTCTGGATATATTGGATAATCGGTTTAACAACAACCGACTTGTGTTCCAGTCACACATCAAGGATCTTTTGGGTACCAAGAAGGTGGGGGCAGGAGCATCCGTGGCCACAAAACTTCGTGAGTTTAGTGATAAAGTTAATGTTCACATGGGGGCATTACAGACTCTGGGCAGTCCAGAGGAAATTGCAAACAGCATTCTCATCGTGCTGCTGCAAAGGCTGGATGTGGAAACTCAGGCGGCGTGGGAGGATAGCAGGGCATTGGACAACTCTGCCGCCGATAAAGTGCCGACTGCTACTGAGTTTTCACATTTCTGGACGTAAGAAGCTGAAAAGTCTGCAATACGCTATGGTTATTCACACAGCAGGCTCACAGGTAGGAAACTCTAAGTTTAGCCATAATGGCTGCAGGAAGGCATTTGGCAAATGTTTGTATGTTTTGTGACGCGCCTGGTCACGGCATATATTCCTGCCCCGTCTTTGAAAATTTGTCTTCCTTCTTGAGACAGAAAGAAGTGAAGAAGCTCGTTCTCTAACTTAATTGTTTAAAAAAAAAGGACACCAAACTCGATCCTGCACATCTGGCGCTTGTCGTAACTGTGGTGGACGGAATCATTCGTTGTTGCATTTCGAGACATCGCAATGAGCCTCTTCAGCTGATTCGTCTGCCCCTCTGCAGCCGCAAGCTTCTACCTCTCTTGCTGCCCAATCTCTTCGTTCTGATGCTGTGCTCTTGGGTACTGTTGTTGGTTTGCTTAAGAGTCGTGCTGGGCCGTTCGTTCCTTGTCGTGCCTTTCTTGATTCTGGTTCGCAAATTTATATGATGACGTCCCATTTAGCCCAACAGCTAGAGTTAAAGCGGACACGATCAGATGCTTTGGTTTCTGGCCTCGGGGATAGAGACGTTTCTGTTGAAGTATGCACAGTAAACGTTTGTATGCGTTCTTGCATCTCCGACTACTCTGTCACTCTTCAAGCTATTGTGGCGTCAACTATCAGCAACAGCCATCCGAATTTTGCCATTGATATCGATGGTTGGACGATTCCATCCAACATTCAGTTAGGTGATCCAGCCATCAATCGTCCGCAGCGCGTAGACCTGCTGATTGATGCAAGCGTATTCTACGGCTTGTTATGTGTCGAACAAATCGGCCTTGGAGATGGATTGCCGATTCTTCAGAAAACCTGTCTTGGTTGGGTAGTTGCTGGTGGTGGAGACGGTACAATGCGCACAGCATTGATGGCAGTGAAAAAGGTTTCTGATGATAGTAATGAGCAGCAGCAATGTCAACTGATGGGACTCGCCATTGTTGTGAAGTGCATGTCCAAGCAGATGGACAAGTTGAGCTGTCAGGAGAAGAAGTCACAGACAACGCTGGCAGAGACAAAAGCCGTGCTGCAGCAGACGCAGCGCAATTGCGAAGATCTGCAACAGCAGTTGCACGACAGGGATGTGGAATGGACACAGCGTCAGCAGGAGTTGGAGCATCTGCAACGCAGCAAGCTGCAAGAAGCACACTACAAAGTGCAGTAAGTGCAGCTGCTGGCCAAGGAGTGTTTCCTTGAGCTCGAATCTCAGCTGCAGGCTAAAGATGAGAATAGACAGGCGCTGCAAGCGTATCACCACGAAATGGCTCATCCTCTGCGTCACAAGCAGGATCAGCTGAATGCCGCCGAGCAGCAAGTGTTGCAGCTGCAGACACGAATTCGCAATCAGGAGGCGCTGGAGCGGAGGCAAGGAGCTGCAATCGCTGCGCACCAGCACCGAGCTGAAGGAGCGCGATCGTCTGGCGATGATCCAGGATGAGGTCAGAGCGTTGCGCACTTCGTCGCAGTCCCAGCAACCACAGCAACAGCAATGGCAGCCACAGCAACAGTCTCAACGTTGACAGCGGCGAGCTGTGCCGTCTGACCAACGAAGTGGAGAATTTGCGCTGTGTGCTGGAGCTGAAACAGGCCAAGATCTCGACGCTGTCCAAGCAGAACGCAGAGCTGCAGCGTGAAAACGACGAGGAGCGCAGTCTGAGCAATCGTGTCACGCTGCTGGAGGCACAGAACGAAATGATGTGCACAGAGCTCGAAAGCAAAACAGAGAAGGAAAAAGATATTCAGCGCCAGATGGAGGAAATGCAAAAGGCCTTCAACCACGAGAGCATCAAGAGCGCAAAGCAACATCTGTATCGCTCTGTTGGTCGCTCCATTCTCAATTTCGATGAGCTTCGCACGCTGATTTGCCAAATAAGGGCCATAATTAATAGTCGTCCATTGATATCAATTTCAGAGAATTCTGACGATTTGTGCTAACTCCCCCTCATCTACTGTTTCTTGGTCCTCCAAACGTGATTCTTGAGCCCGACCTAACTACGCTGGACTACAATCGGTTGGATGGTTGGCAGCGTGTCATTCAGCTGCAGCATTTCTTCTGGACTAAAAGGCGGGAGGAGTATTTGACTCTTCTTCAGCAGAGATACAAGTGGCGCACTTCTGAACGTCATCTCCAAGTCAATGACGTGGTCTTGGTCAAGGACGAAAATTTGCTACTGCCCCTGAAGGATGATGTTGACAGACATCAACGGCGGGAGTATGTCGGCAGCAGCAGACAGCGCATGTTTATGTAATGCTGTGACAGCGTCTGTCAGCAGCGCTGCTTCTGCCGGCAGTACTGCATGCTCTCTGACACTATCGCTGGTAGTTCGATCGGCTAATTGCTTACACACTTCAATTGTTACTCTTTTGTATATCGTGTCGGTGGCGAAACTTGAAAGTATTCAAGTCACAGCCAAAACATAAGTGGTTATGTATATGTATAAACAATATTCTGGCGAGTAAAAGCTACTAAAAAAGCTTAGTAGCTCAACAAAAGGTCTAAAAGGTCTTTCAAAGTATTCTTAAATTTTTCGTGGATGAAAATTGTTGTAAATTTTTTCATACATCGTAACTCTTTAAAAATTGCAGAATTAATTTTATGTTGTTGATTATTGTTCTGTATGTTATTATATTATGTCATTGTGATCTAGTGTTCCTGTGATCCATTTAAAAATGTTTCGTAGATCATTAATTCTGCGTTGTGAGATGTGAAAGCAGTTAATTATATTATTTTCTATACTTATGTGCTACCCAATCTATAGCATTGTTCTTATTTAAAAATGTTAGCTTTTTTTTCAAAAATATTATAAAATCTTAGGTTATTATCGTGAATATTTATTCCGTATGTGTTTTGTTTAAAAACGGCATATCTGTATCCTCAAGTAAGAAGTTGCCATCATTTGAATAATTAATAATCTCTGAACCACAAATCCGCAATAAAAAATATATAAAATCATGTACATATATACTCATGCCAAGCAAAAAAAAAAAAAAAACAAGTAGGAAAGCTACAGTCGAGTGTGCTCGACTGTGAGATACCCGCTACCCATTTTGAATAAAAGCAATTTATTTTGCGGTATTATCCTCAAAACATACCAATTATACTACAAAAATACTAAAAATATATTTTGGGGTAGTATTATTAAAATATACCAAATATACTAAAATATACCAAATGATATATTTGGTATATAGATATAGTACCGCATTCAAAATATACCATAGACGGCACAATATCAGATTGTCGGCCAAAGCAACTCAGACCCCTAGTAAGTAGGCGTTTTTGCCCATACAAAAGTATTTCTTTAATAACTTCGACAATTTGTATCTGATCGCAACCAAGTTTTTATACCCGCTACCCATAGGGTAGAAGGGTATTATAACTTTGTGCCGGCAGGAAATGTATGTAACAGGTAGAAGGAGGCATCTTCGACCCTATAAAGTATATATATTCTTGATCAGCGTCAACAGTCGAGACGATATAGCCATGTCCGTCTGTCCGTGTGTCTGTCCGTATGAACACCTAGATCTCAGAGACTATAAGAGATAGAGCTATAATTTTTTTTCGACAGCATTTGTTATGTTTGCACGCAGATCAAGTTTGTTTCAAATTTTTGCCACGCCCACTTCCGCCCCCGCAAATCAAACAAATCGAATAACAAGCGTAAATTGAAAACTAGTAGTTACTATACTATAGTAGTTATGATTCCTAAAAATTTGGTTGCGATCAGATAATGGAAGCTACAGTCGACTGCGCTCGACTGTGAGATACCCGCTACCCATTCTTCGATTTTTTTTTGATTATAGCTCTATCTCTTATAGTCTCTGAAATCTAGGTGTTCATACGGACAGACTGACAGACAGGACATGGCTAGATCGTTTCGGCTGTTGACGCTGATCAAGAATATATATACTTTATAGGGTCGTTCTATCTGTTACATACATTTCCTTCCGGCACAAAGTTATAATACCCTTTTACCCTATGGGTAGCGGGTATAAACATCGATATACCCAAAAGATATTTACTTTTTTATTGATTTTTAATCGTTTTATATCATTACATCTGGGTATTTCACAGTTTATTAATCGATCGAGTGTAAAGCCTCTCACACACGATGCAAACAATTTGCAGAAAGTTGAAAATAATTTGCAATTGGCTTTTGTTTTGCAAGTTCTTTATTTTCAGCGAAATGGTTTCACTCGTGTTAATACGTGCAATTTTTGGATAGCTTAAGCCTGCAAACAGAGTGCGCGCTGAGACGAAGATGAAGATGATGACGAAGCTGAAGACGAAAAACAGTGCAGAACAATTCATATGAATTCGCTCGCCCGCAAACATACTGCGTGCTGAGACGAAGACGAAGATGAAGACGAAACGCAAGCGATCAGCTTTAAACGGTGCAGTACTGTTTTTTTGTTCACTTGCTATTTTGCTTGTTCTTCTTTTTCTTTTTTCTTTTGTTCTACCAATGCTTTGGCGCATTAAAGACGAATCGCTTGCTCTTTTTTTTTTTTGTTCTTTTATTTTTTCTTTTGTTCTACATATGCTTTAATACTTTGCATGTTACAATTTACTTGTGATTTGTGATTTGCCTGACGCACATGTCTATAAATGTCTATAATAAATGTAGAGTTAATTGCAGCGATGTTTGTGGAAACAGCAGAAAAAATGTTACCACAATAGGCATATTGTGAAGCAAAATTGGAATGATATTTCAAAGGAATTGAATGTTGATGGTAAGTAATTTAATTAATATTAATACAAAGAAAGATAATTATTGTATAAAATCAAATTCTTAAATACTATCAACATTTCTATGGCTGCAAACATAACTACGAAACGTGTCTTTGATTATTCGGCCTCTTTTCTTTGAACTTTCCAATATATTTTTTGGATTGTTGTTTTTAATTTGTTCTCCCTCTTGCATGTGAGTGTCCAGATCTTCTAAATCTAACATTGTATTATGCAGTATACAAATTGCCTTAACTATATAATATTCTCCATTTGGAGTTAATTATGCCAAATGCACATTCGATAAAAGTATTAATTTTCTAATGTTAGATTAATTCTAGCATAAGGTCGAAGAACCCAATCGTAAAGACGATAAGATTAACGAACCATTGAAGTATCCATTCGAAAGTTAATAGATAAATTTCTAAATAAAGTGCCAGTAGCGAGATATCTAAAACAAGAAAGCAAATTAAAACAATGTAATTATCGTAACTAATTATTAATACTCATATGTATATGTATGAATTTTTCACCAATGTCTTTGAATAAAGAAGTAAGAAAGTTACAGTCGAGTGTGCTCGACTGTGAGATACCCGCTACCCATTTGTAATAAAGGCAAAATATTGCGGTATCATTTTCAAAATATACCGAAAAGACTAAAAAATACTAAAAATATACCAAATTGTATGTTTGGTATATCGATATAGTACACCATTCAAAATATACCATAGACGGCACAATGTGCCAGATTGTCGGCCAAAGCAACTAAGACCCCTAGTAAGTAGGCGTTTTTGCTCATACAAAAGAATTTCTTTAATAACTTCCACAATTTTTATCTGTTCGCAACCAAATTTTCAGGAATCATAACTACTACAGTAATTATTGCATATACAAAAATTCGTAATTCTAGCTTTACGCTTGTTATTCGATTTTTTTTAATTGCGGGGGCGGAAGTGGGCGTGGCAAAAATTTGAAACAAACTTGATCTGCGTGCAAACATAACAAATGCTGTCGAAAAAAAAACAAGTAAGAAAGCTACAATCGAGTGTGCTCGACTGTGAGATACCCGCTACCCATTTTGAATAAAAGCAATATATTTTGCGGTATTATTCTCAAAACATACCAATTATACTACAAAAATACTAAAAATATATTTTGGGGTATTATACAAAAAATATATCAAATATACTAAAAATATACCAAATGGTATATTTGGTATATCGATATGGTACCGCATTCAAAATATACCATAGACGGCACAATATACCAGATTGTCGGCCAAAGCAAATTAGACCCCTAGTAAGTAGGCGTTGTTGCCCATACAAAAGTATTTCTTCAATAACTTCGACAATTTTTATCTGATCGCAACCAAATTGTGAGGAATCATAAATACTATAGTTATTATTGTATATACCAAAATTCGCAATTCTAGCTTTACAACTACGCTTGTTATTCGATTTTTTTGATTTACGGGGGCGGAAGTGGGCGTGGCAAAATTTTGAAACAAACTTGATCTGCGTGCAAACATAACAAATGCTGTCGAAAAAAAATTATAGCTCTATCTCTTATAGTCTCTGAGATCTAGGTGTTCATACGGACGGACGGACAGACACACAGACGGACATGGCTAGATCGTCTCGGCTGTTGACGCTGATCAAGAATATATATACTTTATAGGGTCGGAGATGCCTCCTTCTACCTGTTACATACATTTCCTGCCGGCACAAAGTTATAATACCCTTCTACCCTATGGGTAGCGGGTATAAAAATGGAAACAATTGAGGGACATGCTTATAGCTGAATTAGGGAAATTTCCACCGGAATGTTCTGGCGACGCTGGACCTGATTCACTGTACGCGATTCATTTTGAGTCCATGAGTTTTATAAAGGACCAGATAAAGTGCCGCCAGTCTTCCGGAAATTTGAGTCACCCGAAAACCCATGATGTTAAAGATATCAGTATTAATGTTGGCGAAGATTCGAGTAGTGCAGATATAGAGGCGATGCATAGACTAGATATAGAGACGCAGCATTGTGCAGATAAAAAGGCGCCGCATTATGATGAAGACAATTACATGAGTACATTTGAAGTTGAAACGTCCACCCCAAAACATCATACTAAAAAGAATTTTTAACGGCGCCATAACAACATTGAGGGTGAAATTCTCAATATTAAAAATAGAAGTTGGAGCTGTTGGAGCAAAAAAATAAAAAGAAGATTTCAGACGATGATGAGGATATGACTTTTATTATGAGCTTATTGCTACACGTTAGAAAAATGGATCCGCAAACGAAACTTTTATGCAGAATGGATATGCAGAAATCTGTTTATAACTATGCATATAATAGCTCTTTTCAATTTCAAAATATTCAAAACCAGGCTTCCAATATATCGGTACCATCACCAACTGGATTTGAATCTTCGTGAACCCAATATTCTGATAATGCTTTATCCCCACAGGAGCCGAGCCAATAAGTTTCATCAGGAAACATTATAACATTTTCAAATTAAGAAAAAAAAAAATTTAACTAAATGAAAATTTAAAATGATTAAAATTAATGACAACAAAAAAAAATGTAGAATAACTTTTAACCTTAACGTTACAATTAAACTTTCTGTAGGTATAATTGGGGTTTTATTATAATTTGTCCAATTTTTAATAATTAGCGGTGAAATTTTTAACAGAATGTAATCAAATGTGCTGATTTTCATTCTGGTATACACCAAAAATTTTTTTTCATCTTGTCATCTTGGGTGAATTCTTCAATTCTCTTTTTTGTTTCGATTTAATTAAAAAAAAAACTTTCCTCTAACAGCACGTGACCATGTTTTTTTTTTTTTTTAACCTTGGTTTGTTTTTATTGGATCTTCTCTTTATGAGTCTAACAATAAGGTTGTAAATCTTAAAGTAATACAATATCTAACAGTTTGATTTGAACTGAATAGAGACTACTTTGTAATTAGCGCTGGATTGGAAGGTCGTTGCGGCGAAGACGAGAACTGCTGGAAACTCGCTTGAGGACTCTCGCGAGATGATTTGGATGTACTGATAGCCTGTCGTAGTAAATTGTTATGATTTTAGCTATCTCTTCTCTGACGAGTGGTATGTGAAGGTCCTTGTGAATGTTTTCATTCTGAACGTCCCACGGTGCCCCGGTGATGGTTCTGAGAATTTTTGATTGAGTTCGTTGCATTATATCCACACTGCTGTTGCAGGCATTCCCCCACAACTGAGAGCCGTACATCCAGATTGGTTTCAAAACGGTGTTATATAGAAGTACCTTGTAGTCCAAGCTAAGGGGCGAGCGGCTATTGATAAGCCAGTGGAGACTGTTGGCTTTGAGCTTTAAATGTGTTCTTTTGGCTTCAATGTGACTGCGCTAAGTAAGCCGTCTATCGAGGTGTACGCCAAGATATGTTGCTACATTTGCTATCGGAACCACTGCGTTGTTTAGAATAAGTAGAGGGCAGTCTTGCCTGTTAAGAGTGAACGTTACGTGTTTGCCTTTTTGTTCGTTAACTTTGATTCGCCAGTCGGATAGCCATTTCTCCACTGCCACCAGGTGTATAGCAAGTTGCGCCGTTGCTTGCTTGGGGCATCTCGAGCGGCATAGGATCGCTGTGTCATCTGAAAAAGTGGATGTGGTTAGTTTCCTGCTCGTTGGGATGTCCGCAGTGTAGATAAGGTAAAGTGTTGGTCCAAGCACGCTGCCTTGAGGAACTCCGGCTCTAATGATGTAGTCATCGGACATGGCTGAATTACATCTTACTGAGAATTTCCTGTTGTAAAGGTTTGACTTCAGAAGTTTGTGAGTGTTGGTTGGGAGCATTTCTGTAATTTTGTGCATTAAACCTTCTAACCATACTCTGTCGAAAGCTTGTGATACGTCTAGAAATATCGCAGTGCAGTACTCCCTTTGTTCGAATGCATTTCGGATTTCTGATGTTATGCGGTTGACTTGCTCAATGGTTCCGTGTTTTTCTCGAAAACCGAACTGATGAGTCGGGATTTTGTTGTGTGTTATGAGATATTGGGTAATGTGTGCCAAGAAGCATTTTTCAAAGAGTTTTGATAGACACGTTAGTAAACTAAATGGTCTATATGATGAAGCAATTGTGCGGTCTTTGCCAAGTTTTGGTATCATTATAATGATCGACTTTTTCCATCTCTCTGGGAAGTGTCCATGTCTCGTTATTGCATTGAAGAGTTGGCAAATAGCTCGAACAGCACAGAAAGGAAGTTCAATAATCATTTTTGGTGATATTAGGTCGCATCCTGTAGATTTTTTTTAGTTGAGTTGTTCGTTTATGATTTTGAGTAACTCATGTGGCCTAAATACATTCATACGTTGATGTGTCGATATCTGATGTTGCTGGCAGTGAGATCTCGTTTGATGATGTATTGGGCTGAAATACATTTTAAAGATGCTCTGCAACTATGTCAGCTGGATGTCCTTATTGGCATTGCAGATTCGATTGGTGCGCAGAGAGATGAGTGTGCTCTCCAAAGTGGGAACTTGGAGCTCATTGGGGATAACTGCTCTATGTAATGTTTTTGGGACCTTTCTTCTTCATGACGTAGTGCAGCTGAGAGCCTCCGTGTAGCGTCTTTCAACCTTTGTTTTGCGGATGGTGATCTGTTGGGTTGCCATTCTCGCCGTGAGCGTCGCTTTGCTAGAACGAGCTGCTCTATTTCATCGCTCCAGTATCTATTATTGTACGATGTTTTTTGCGTTTGTGGAGTTGACATGCGAGCTGCTGCGACCAATACGGATTCAAGTGTTTGTGGATAAGTTGATATCAGCTTCGTCATTCAAACGTGGATTCAACTCAATATGCAAACTTATATATTTTTTGTAGTTAAGTCAATTGGTTTATTCGTTGTTTATCTACCGCAACTGGATGTAGATTTAGTTGAAGAAATACAGGAGAGTGATCAGACGATAGATCTGATAAGGAGTTCGCACTTATCAGGTTGCGAGGAATGTTTTTTGTGACTGCAAAATCTATGAAGTCTGGCAGTTTTCTAGGATCTGTTGGCCAATATGTAGGTGTCCCAGGTGACACACAGTCTAGCTTGTTGCTTGCTTTTATTATTGCATTGTACAACTACCTTCCCTTTGGAGTCGCAAGTCAAGATCCCCAGTGCATATGCTTGGCATTGAAGTCTCCTGCTGCTATAAATTGTTCGCTCAGAGAGTTGAAATAGTCCATGAATTGGGATTCGGATATTGTAAACCGAGGAGGACATCATTACATCGATATACGGAGTGGAGCCATTGATTACTAAGTCTGTTTTTGAGCAACATGCAGCTCAATCAATAGATCTTGCATAGTTGTTTGCATGAATGACATGAACTCCATCATACTTTGTTGAAGATTACATATCATTGTTTCAATTTTGTTCGTAGACTGTTCTTCTGGTTGATGAGGGGAAACTGATGATCGTGGCTTGGTGGGAGCGGTACTTTTAAGACCCAACTTTAGAGCAGTTGCAAAGCTTGCGGATTTGTCGGTGAGCTCATTATAGGCTAAAGATTTAACAGCTGTAGGGGGGAAGACATCACGTGTAGATTTCATAGGTGGTGTATGTGAGCGAGCAGTGGTCACTCTTTGGTGTGTACGACTTTTCAGTTCCTTGTAGAATGGACAGCCCCTGTAGTTAGCCATATGGTTGCCTCCACAGTTTCCACACTTTTTGCTGCTGGGATCCTCTTTATTTTTTGTTCATTTGTGGGAGTCATGAAGGTCTTCACAAGCAACGCATACTGGACGAAGCGTGCAATAAGACCAAGTTCTACCTTGAAAAGAGGTTGAGGCTTTCTTTCTCTATTCAAAATGTTAATAACATTTTTTACGTTAAAACCTTTCTCCTTCAGTGCGCTTGTAACTTCAGCTGGTGTTACTTCCGGCTCAATACCTTTTAGTACTACTTGCTGGCCTGTACTGCTTTTTAATTGGTACGTGTAGAAGTTTTTATTATTGTCGTTTAAATACTTCGACAAAATTCTGTAGTTTACTTCCGTATTAGTCTGAACTTTTGTTTCGTGAATATTTCCCTTTGTTAATGGAATTATGTGGAAATTGTCTGGTCCTATTAGATTCAGTATCGAGTTTACGAGAGCATTCGAACTTTTCTCTCGAATGTAAATCGGCGGCGGCTTAGGCTTTTTGTTGTCCCCTACGATGTCTTCAGGAGGTATATCATCGGATTTATCTGCCAAAATAGCAAATCTGTTTGCTTCTATGGGCTTCTCTATTGTTGATTGTTTTGAGGTGCCTCGAGTTAAGCTTACGTTTTATTTGTATGTAGCGATCCATACCAGTCTGTACGGCCGAACGTTGTTTTGAAGAGAGCGCGCTGGTGTAAGGTGCTGCATTATTTGCTTGCACAGCAGATTCCGTTGTTACAGTAGATGGGATTGCGCGAGCAGTCGATACCATTGTAGTTGTTGTAATAGTTGCCGTTACAGTTGCTAATGACGTAACTGTACTGGTGACCGTGGCTAAGCAGGTTGGCATGAGGGAAGGGTATGGGGTTTTATCCAACAAGAGCGCTGGAGAGCAAGAACGCGTTCTGCCTTGCGATGTTGGATTGAGTTCATTACTCGGGCTTGGGGTTATTGATCGCGGTTGGTTAGTTTTTGTTGTCTTGCATTGACACGATTGAATGGTATGCGTTGTTACGTTGCAAAGAGAGTCGACGCTCGCCTTGCTGACGTTGGAGCACCGTATGGCTGTCGAATTCACTCATAGCTTAATGTTTTTGATTTTCTTCTTGTAAGCGTCTTTTCGCCCACTGTGTATTTTTGTTTAGAGCTTGCACTGCACTATGCTTTGTTTTTATTTAATTTTCGTTGCACGATAGGAAGACAAAAAGAAAACACGACTGCACTCGCCGACGTTCGTTTGAAACGTGATCATGTGATGAGAAATTCATTGCGACTAACATCACAAATCCGCACAAATTCGTCTTCAGCTCGCACTATGCTTGCAGCTTTAACCGGGGGATTTGGCTTTGAAAACGCCGTTTGTTGGCGAAATTTGGACGAGGACGGGTCCATGTCCATTGGTTCAGATGCGTCCGAGTTGCTTGACCTGTTCTGTGTCTGGTCAACTTGTCTGTGACCCTGTTGCTGCTTAAAATGTGGAGACTTGGACTGTTTCGAGTTTTACTTTTGATCATACCACTGAGGCTTCTGTTCGGCTCTGTGGGCTTTTTCTCCTAGGCTTTTAGCAAAGTTAGCCGCGAACGCATACTACCTTTCGTGATTTGATTTGACCTATTGCGCAAGGGCTAGAACCGAAGGGAGATCTGTGAGACTACGCTTGAGCCCTGAAATAAATACTCGCAACGCATCCTTGCGGAATTTTTTGACGTAAGCCCTTAGCTAGGGCTAGATCGTAACACATGTTGACTTTGTGTGTCAACAGAGTGAGTTTCTTTTCAACCTCATCATAATATTGAAGCCATGGCGTGCCGCCCTGCCTCAATGTGACTTGCTCCTGTTCAATGACATGCGCTTGTCACTGTATCTAAAGTCAAGGCGATTTATGATTGTCTCGAAGTTCAGAACCGTACCAAACGATGCAAGAACTGCATCGGCAGGGCCTCGAAATTTACTTCTAATTATGATTACTGCCTGGCAATGGCGTGAGCTGCCATTATACGTCTTGAAAATGTGGTAGGCGTAGAGGTGCAGAAACATCGAGTGACACATCGATAGCATCGATGTTTTCAAAATATCGAAACCATCGATGGTTCGTGATCACCATCGATGTTTTCACTAACAACTCTGCGCTCGGGACGAACAAATTGTAAGTCAATTAATTTCTTAATTTATTTTCTAACAACTAACAAAATTGTTGATAATATTTAGGATTTCTAGTTGGTGGTTTGGTGGACGTTGATGGATGACGAAGGCAAGATGGAGAATTACGTGAAAAGTAAGTTATATATCTTCTTTACAAGCCCACGCTTCCCTTAGATATGTGTGCATGTATGTGTATGTACACACATACATTGCTAAATTAGCGAAAAATAACTAATGCCGCAAAAATTTGGCGCAAGCCTTAAAATAAAGTAGCTAGTAGTAGTAGTAGTAGTTTGATTATGTTGTTTAGTGAATATTTTAAATTACATACAGTTTAGTAACATCCTTTTATTATTTATTGGTGTAATAGGAGCGGAACCGACAGAGGAAGTGGAGACGGAGTCAGGACAAAAGCGTAAAAGGGAGCGATCAGTGGTTTGGGACCACTTCAAAAAGAGCAACGACAAAGCGTACGGCATTTGCAATTACTGTGGAAAACATCTTAAGACAGCTGGCAATACATCAAACTTGCTGGACCATCTTAAGCGTTTGCATCCGAGTCGCATGACCGCTGATAAGGAACCAATGCCTAAAACGATGGCAATTTTTTTGAACAAGGAGCCGTTCTATGGCAGTGACTCAAATGTAAAAAAAAGGCTGGATAAAAAAGTGATGAATATGCTTTCTAAAAGCGTGCTTCCGTTTAGTTTCGTTGATGACGAAGGATTTGTCGAGCTCATGCAAGAAGCGGTCCCGCGCTACAAGGTGCCGAGCAGAATGTATTTTCGCGATGTGATGCTTCCAACGGAATATGAACAGCTAAGCCTTAAGTTGCGTGCAGCTTTGGAGACCGTTAAGCATGTTGGGCTGACAACGGATCTTTGGACATCTGCAGCTAACGAAGGCTACATCACAATCACTTGTCATTATATAACAGAAAACTTTAAATTAACGTCTGCACTGCTATCGACAGCACCATTGATTACCCCCACAAATCATAACGCCCAAAACATCGCAGACTCAATAAGCTCAATGTTGGCTAAGTGGGGTCTTCTGTCGAAGGTTGTCACCGTTACAACGGACAATGATACTACCATGAAAAAAGCGTGCGATATATTAGCTTTCAAGCATTTACCCTGTTTGGCACACACAATAAATCTGCTTGCTCAGGACATTTTAAAACTGGCAGCAGTAAATGGTATTATCTCAAAATGCAAACGTATAGTCACTTACTTCAAGCAAAGCACAATAGCCACAGCTAAATTAAAGGAAGTCCAGAATACAAATCAGCCGCTTGTCTTAGGTGGAACAGTGCACACGCAATGATCAAAAGAATTTTACAAATAAACGAATATGTTACATTGACATTGTTAAAATTGCGAAATGGCCCTTCACCGATCACAACTGAAGAACTCGAGGTCTTGGATGACCTGTCGGACTTGCTGTCACCTTTTCAGGAAGCGACTCTTTCGGTATCGACTAACACAAAAGTTTCTGTGTCCCTTATGATTCCCGTCATTGCCGAGATTCATTACAAAATGAATCAATTAAATGCAAAGTTACGAACACAGGAAGGAAAAGATATATATGACCTTGTTAAGAAACGCTTAGTAGAAAGACTGGATACTTTTGAAACGCGCACAATTCCTCGCATCGCTACTCTCGTTGATCCTCGCTTCAAAAAAGATGGCTTTCTCAGACCTTCAAATGCAGATCAAGCAGCCAAAGCATTGGAGCTGGAATTGCTGTCGTTTAAGTCTACAACTCCACGACGTCCACCAACACCACCAGAGCCAACGTCAAACGAGCCAAATTTCAGATTTTCAATTTTGCAAAACAAATCAAAAGTGAAGTCCACCCGAGCCGATGCCATTATTACCACAAGGCAATTTATGGAAAAGGAAAACGCTCCTTGCACTTGCGACCCCTTAAAGTATTGGGAGGTACGATTTTCAAATAATTATGACAAACATGTTAAATAAACAAGTAAGAAAGCTACAGTCGAGTGAGCTCGACTGTGAGATACCCGCTACCCATAGTAAAAAAAAGAAATCTGGAAAATGTGCCCAAAATTGATACTGTAAATTAAAGTCTATTTAATTCTTGCGAATTATAAGTATACTTATTTTATGATACAATATTAATGTTATTGAATATAAAATTGGTTTCTGAAATATGTCGCCGCTCGAATCAGCTCCTGCTTCAATAAAATACATTTTATTTATTAAAGCAAGACCCAGGGAACACCACGAGGAGGCCATTAAATATAATGGGGTCTTTTCCGAAATCTAAATTCGGCAGACCTACGAGTCGACTTGTGCTGTGAACAAAAAACACCATTATTCCCCAAAAAATTGTTGTATATATAAAATCATAATTAATATAAATTAAATTTATAATAATAAACAAAAAATTTTGATTTCAAGGATTAAAATTAAAATTAAAATATTTAAATTAAATTAAATTAAATTAAATTAAATTAAATTAAATTAAATTAAATTAAATTAGGTGCAAATACTTTTAGAAATACAAAAAAATCTAAACCTGATCATCAATGCTAACTAAAATACCACTATGATAGCTATAAATTGTCTCATATGTGCGTGCTGTGGCTCTGTTATCCCTAATATTTGAGCACGCCCAATCAATATGTGTATCACGATTGGTTGTGGACGTGTTCAAATCTAACAAAAACCTAAAACTATTAGCTGCCAAAAAATCGAAAACCCTTCTATATTCAGCAGATAGCTCCCGTAAACAAAAATTAAAATCTCCTAGCACTACACTACTGCTATCCAAAAATGGAAATCCCTGAAATAAATTTTCAAATTCAGTTTCGAACTTATGCGGAGGATATTTTGGACTTCTATATATAATGAGGAATCCTAAAGACTTATATTTAAACACTGCATACTCGAACACTGCGGAAGCTAAATTATTGGGGTCAGAATAATATCGTCCGCTTGAGCAGAGACTAACATTCTCAAAAACTTGATTTTTGGCGAATATAAGAATGCCTCTCTTTGGACGAGATCCACTAGAAGTCGACTGGCAATCAAGACGAATAGCACAACGGTAGCCAGGAATATCATATGATTCATTGGAATATGTAGAAGCCTCAACGAAAAATAGGAATTGAGACTGGAGCATTAACTGATCGGAGCAAATATCAGTAATGTGGCAATGTAAACTTTGTGTATTATGGAATACAGCATTGATTTTAGAATTGTCAAAGAGACAGCTGAAATGGGAATTTAACAATTTTGTGGATCTTAAACTGGCAAGCTCTTGCTCTACCACTGACTGACGGTCAGCTTTCGGGGGCACAAATTGCCCAACAATAAAGAGGCCAGCCGCACTTGTGGCTCTACTACAAGCTACATACAAAGCTTCCCTTTGCATACCAGGAGTTGTGTGGACCACCACGTTGGTATATGTAGCACCCTGACTTTTATGAATAGTTATACCTTCTGCAGGTACAACTGGAAATTGTTTGCGGTCAATAGAAACTTGCTCATTTGAATGGTATTGAAAACTTTTCACAGTTTTCTGAACAGGGGTCCAAGAGGGTTCAGCACGATGAGTGCACCTAGATCGAGCATTAGTTCCAACACTTTCATCTAAGAATTTAATCCAAAGAACATGCGGGGAGTTGGATGTATTAAAACCTATTTCCATAAGAATACCTGAAGCTCCATTAACAAGACCATCTGCAGTATCTATATTGACCGTCATCATGTATTTAGCAGTGGTTTTCAAAATAAGGGTTGTGCAAAGCCCTTGAGTTTGAGATGTTTTGAAATCCTTTACGGATTCCAAGCATCTGGACTTAGCTTCTGAGTTAAGATGTGCAGCTTTAATTGAGTCAAGAGCAGTGGAAATGAACTGCTCCGTAGGTATCGAGTTTAACTTAGCAGTGTTAAAAATATTTGTATCCTCATTACGCCAAAACAAATGAATGGCATCATTAGGAAATTGGTCTAAGACCGAAACTCTAGCTCTAAGTAAATTAATGTCATTTATTGTCATTTGACCGGATGCCATGTTATTTAGCGCTAGCGCAAATGCTTGATCGTCTCGTTGTCGCATAATCTCTGTGAGCTCAAAAAACTTAAAAATATCCCACAAAGCAGACCCAAATATAGCACTGTATGGATCATGCGACGATGTAGTGGATTGGAAAATCCATCGATCTCCTACGGGACGTAGTTGTCTGAGATCGCCAAAAACAATTACTGAAATTCCTCCAAATGAGGTTTCCCTGTTAGCAAAAATTTGCTTAAGACGAGCATCTAAGTGAGATAACATTTTGGCACCGACCATTGAGATTTCATCAATAATTAAAAGCTTAAGATCTATAAACCTTGAGCGAAGTGTATTCAGTAAATCTGCACCTAAATCTTTAAAGGAGGACCCGGACTGATTCACTGGAAGTGAGAACATGGAATGCAGGGTTGAACCTCCAATTCCAAAAGCTGCTTTACCCGTAGGAGCACACAAAAGTATTTTAGCAGAGGTGGGGTCACAACCTGGCCTACTATTATATAGTTGCGAAAGGGAATGGAATATAGCTGAAATTAATCTACTCTTGCCAACACCTGCTCCGCCTCCTACAAACTCATAAAATATTTTATTCTCTTTAGCATTATGCATTACATGCGTGAAATAAGTTTTTTTGCTTAAGATTCAAAGATTTAACTATGCTTGCTAAGTCATCACGTGACATAATTGGCGGGAGCTTAATAAGTCGGATGACATTGTCCGAATCTTCGGGAACATTAACGGCATTTAAGTCCAAAACATTTACTTGAGAATTTATTTCAGGGATCGCCAAAGCCCTAAAATGATTATCTAAACTATCTGCCTGATCCCGTTCCTCAAAATTTCCCTCAGCTTCTATGGCCCTTCTAAGCACGTCTTCTAAATCCTCTAAAACATTATATTTCCTATACCTAAATCCAATAGATTCTAAATTCGCTGCATACACGCTTTCACAATTAATACTGAGCAAATCTACCTGTTCATCCCTCCACGGAAAATATAACATTAAAAGTTCCCTAAAATAGTTCTCTCTGTCGGCATTCAGATTAAACTTCCTAAACCTAATAATTGCTGGTTTGGTCCGTTCCCTAATGAAGCCACTACCATCACGAAGAGCCTGAATTTAATTTCCTAGGACCTCGTTTTCTCCATCACCACCGTCATCTGCATCTTGACGTGCTGACCGACAGGATTTCGCAAAATTATAATTTGCAGCAAAATCGGCTAAACACAGGCCTTCGAGACTATCTGGCCGCTGAATATAATGATCCAGCATTCCCAAAACATAAATATCGGTGGAATCTTCATTCATATTTTGGAGCTGTTGTCTAGATTTGAGCATTCAAACTCTGTGCTCTGGTCATGACGTATTTATATAAACTTCTGCGTTGCTAGTCTCAGACAAACGCATTCCTAGACAACAGTAGGCGGCTTCCTGAGCAGAAATCTCAGTGCCGGAGATAAATTTGTGGCCAATATGTTGCAGCTTTTGTTTAATGCTGAAGTTGCCTCTGTGAATCTCGTTCACTGCTTCACGCATTAATTTGGAGATTCCTCGTTGGGATTTGTTGATATAATTAATTATATAACTGCAACAGGCATAGGGATCCAATATGAACTGAATATCCATACTGGCCCTTTGCATTGAGAGAATATGTTTATTGTAAGCGTTAACTTTAATGGCTGCAAATGTTCTCTTCAGAAATATTTGGGGCTTTTTCAAGCCAGATCTCAATGCACATTTATAGTCCTCGTAGCTGAGGTTTAATTGTTGGTGAGATAGGAAATTCTCAAATATGCTTAATTGACTTATAGTGTCAGAATCAAAAGGGAAATTTAGGAGAGATTGAACTTTTTTCAAATTTTCTTGATGAAGAGAAATATTTTCAGAGTCTTCAGCCAATGGCTGAAGAATTTCTGTTTGTGGCATGGGAAAATATGGGATACCGAAGCGACAAATAGAGTTACCCCTCACTTCACGCATACAAGAATGTCCGTGATTGTGCTTCTGATATTCAATATACTGAGCTAACTCAGTATCAGTTACATCTGTGGTAATGAATTGGTCAATAAATGAAATGACTGAGGCTATAGACAATTCATTTTCAAAGTCCACAGAGGGGGCATCTTTCAGCCAAAACATGCCATGAATATGAGGCGAACCTCGCTGCTGGAATTCAACACGCCAATAATACTTAAGAACGGGATGATTTTCGAAAACGCCCCCCTCCCTCTTCATAATTGTTAAAACCTGACGATATCTATAATCAAAATACCTTGCATAAGTTACAGGATCTGACCTAATCAAACGAGCCTTTTCACTAAAACTAAAATTCGAAGCTTCTTCTTCTGTAACCTGCTGCCTATCTATATTCCCCTTCAATAAAACTAATAATTCCGCCCACCGTGTCTCAGCAGCTGACAGAGTGATGAAAAAGGTTGGTAGACCGAATTGTCGAATCATCGCGATTACCTTTTTCTTTTCGGCTTCCCAGTGAGCAGGAGACGTGCGAACACCCTTCAGGACCCTATAGCCTTCATCGTGGCGAATAATGCTATCTATATGCTCATCGTTGAGAGCGTTAGAGGCTGTAATGGCGCGTGAGGCGCTTTGTTTTCTTAAGCAAATCGTAATATTACTACGAATTTGGATCAGCTCTAACTTTTTATAATTAAATAATAATTTGTCAATTCGACAACCTCTCCTATCTACATTTTGAAGCTCAGATTTTATAATTGCGGAAAAGCTAAGGGGACAAGTTCTTTTTATGCCAGCATAAATTGTAGGGAATGCCAACTCTTCCGAGTCAGCATCGAGAATCATATCTAGGGGTCGTTGGCCTTCGCCTGGAGCCAGGGTGATTCTCTGCATAGCAGCGGTGTCTATCTGATTATTCTCAAGCAGTGTTTCTTGACCCCCAGGATTGAGCTCCTCTATCTCAGCATCATCCTGATGTGCTGGATTTTCAATTCTTCGCTCAAGTCCCTCCACAAATTCTGCGTCTGCTTGAGATGCTATGAAGGGAACAGTTTCAGTTGTATAAGTAGACAACCACTGTTCATTTAAAACTACACTATGTTTTCTATAAAGTTCTGTATTAGCTAAATACCTAATTGCGTCAGCTATTCTTAAGGGTCTTATGGTTTCGGCCATGAAATCATGGCTATATTCCATTCTACGCTTGAGGTGGAGCTGTACGACCTCGGCTTCATGAAAAGCCCGTGGGAGGGATGTTACGATGTTACTTATTGGTATTGGAACATTAACTACAGCTCCTTTAATTGCACTCTGACGCTCATGACCTAAAGACTTTATAATCATAAAAGGAAGACGAGGAGAAATTAGGCGTTCCTCTAATGGAGTGAGGCCTTTAAGGCAATCAGGTAATTGGGGGAAATCTAGTCCATTTGAAATGGAAGTTTTTGGTTTAACACCAGATCTAATTTTGCGGCAACATGTTTTGCAAAAAGTTAAGCAACCGTCAGATGAAGGGAACTGACGCTCAACATCGAAAATCTCCGCAGAAAACTCATAATTGTCTTCAATTATGGTTCTAGGTATCCTACTTACTTGATGAGGAAACCAGAGACCTTTACAAGAAAGGCAAATTTTGTTGGGGCCCAGCTTGACAACTCTATTAAAATTCTCAATCAGAGCTTCTATTCTAGTGGGTCTGGGTGAATTTTCTTCCTGAAGACTATTCGCACGTTCCTCTCTATTATGGGCAGCATTTCGACGGTTTTCTGCTAATCTATTTTCAATATTTTCCCTATATTGGCTAACTCTTTGGCTAAGTCGTCTTGAGGCGTCAAATGCTGCTTGTCGCGCTAATAACCGGGCACTTCGACGCGCACCGGTGTTGCGCACCTGTTCAATAATCCTCCTAGTAAGATTATTTCTAGCCTGTGACCTATTAACCCGATCTAGTTCCCTCTCTAATAGACGCCATTCAAGATCTGTCCGTCTCGCTGCCCTTAATGCCGAGTTTCGTCTTTGTTCGTTGGTCCTGTACATTGTATCCCGTCTACGTATATGTCTTCTTAAAGTGTCAGCCTGCTGTTCAGGCTCTCTAAATGTTACGTCCGCCCGTCGCTACTGTTGTTCGTCGTAGTCTCCTAAATTCTGAGTTTTCTGTTTGTTCGATTCGTCGATAGTCAGAATCCTGCCTACGGTTCGATCGTCGCAGAGTATCAGCCGCCTGTTCTGGCTGCCGATACACTGAATTCGTCCGTCGTTGTCTTCTATTTTCTGTATTGTCCGATTGTTCGTTTTGTCGATAGTCGGCGTCTGTGCGTCTCAATCTTCTATGGTCTGTATCTGTCGTTTGCTCATGTTGCCTAATTCGCGCTGATCGTCTCCTTACTAAACGTCGCTGACTATTTATAATCTGTTCGCTTTCCCTATACTCCTGATCAGCTCTACGATTCCTCTGCGAACTTGCATTACTTTCCCTCTCTTCTACAACATAATCGTTATTTTCCTTATTTCTTCTATTTATTGACTGCCTAGAGCGTGCTGTTTGTGATGCAGACTGTCTACTAACGCGTGGCATTTCTACAAAATATCTGCACTTAAATATTATACTTAATAACTATTAGTAATTGTTATATGCTAATTATATATATTAATTAAATCAAATTAGACAAAAATTGAAAAATTTTGCAAATTATTAATTATGAATTTTTACATACGGTGTTTCTCCTAGGGAGGGCACGATGCAAAAGAGATAGCATCGATACACGATACCCAATGAACGATTATTTCCCTAAAAATATCGATTTTTATGTATATCGGTATTTTCAAAATAAAACATCGATGCATTCCTTAGCATCCGTGTCAATAAGAATATCAGAAAATGTCGCCCGAAAAACTCAATGCTGGGTGCATCACTGAGTTTTGTAATAAATTGTAATAAATTTAAAAAATGGAATAAAACGTTTCTAGTTACTATATTCTCAAACAAAGAGATAATTATTTATTTTCATATCCGATATATATTCTTGGTTTCACATTGCAATACACTCTGTGTAATTTAACACAAATCTAATACTAAATACACATACAATATTGCAATATTGTAAAATTATGCGACTGATTTATTATCAAGCATCGATATATCGCGTAAAATCGATATCGATAAGACCATCGTAAAATATACCTACAAAAATCGATGTATCGGTGCACGATGTATCGATGCTTTCAGCAGCATTATTGCGTGCACAACGGCGACACAGAATAAAAAGCTAATACTCTGCACCAGCACAAAGTTGAAATGTCATTATGTTCACTTATTTTAATATGCCCTTGCAATGCCCAAAATCGAAATACCGTTCAAATCAAACATTTCCACTGAAAATTGCGTTGTTTTCGTTTTGACTTTTACCGCAAAAAAACCGTTACATTTTTTAACATAACGGACAAATGCAAATATATATGTACATGTATACGTACACGTGCATTCACATGCATACATAAATACACACACATGTATCTATGTGTGTAAATACGCGTTATTGTTGCATTAAAGCGGCTAATACAATAATTATTACCATTTATTAAAATTGCTTCTCGAATATCTAATAAGATTATTTTCCGATCACAATCAGAACTGTTAAGAATATTTAGTTGGTCTAATTGGTCAACCAAATGAGGCAGCCGTTTGTCGCCATAATAACTTTAACAGGGGCGGAAGTGGGCGTGGTAAAAATTTGAAACCAACTTGATCTGAATTATTGTATATAGCATTAAAAAAAAAAAAAAAAATAATTATGAGTCCCTACCGGGGCTCGAACCGGCGCACCACCAAATGTTGGGCTTGTACACTACCAACACCAATATAGTCGAGCATGTAGATATATAAACGCATACATACATACAAACGAAAACATAGCAGGCGTTTTTGCACATACAAAAGTATTTCTTTAATAACATCCACAATTTTGATTTACAATTGTTGTAAATACGATTAAAAAAAAAAAAAAAAGTTTGCATCCTGAGCGTGTTCGAACCCGAGAACCTCAACATGCCCGGCTTGCACTCTACCACCTGAGCTATCGCATTGCTTATGAATCCTCCATGCATACAGACATTAATATAGGCGAGCATGTATATACGTATACGCATACATACAATACATACATAGCAGGCGTTTTTGCCCATACAAAACTATTTCTTTAATAACTTCAACAATTTTTATCTGATCGCAACCAAATTTTCAGGAATCATAACTACTATAGTAATTATTGTATATACCAAAATTCGCAACTCTAGCTTTAAAATTACGCTTGTTAATCGATTTTTTTGATTTGCGGGGGCGGAAGTGGGCGTGGCAAAAATTTGAAACAAACTTGATCTGCGTGCAAACATAACAAATGCTGTCGAAAAAAAATTATAGCTCTATCTCTTATAGTCTCTGAGATCCAGTGTTTCATACGGACAGACGGACAGACACACAGACACACAGACGGACAGACGGACATGGCTATATCGTCTCGGCTGTTGACACTGATCAAGAATATATATACTTTATAGTGTCGGAGATGCCTCCTTCTACCTGTTACATACATTTCCTGCCGGCACAAAGTTATAATACCCTTCTACCCTATGGGTAGCGGGTATAAAAATACTTTTTACAGATGACTGATGACAACGATCTCAAATTGGTTGCGAAAAAGTATTTCTGTGTACAAGCCTCGTCCTGTGAGTCTGAAAGGGTGTTCAGCAAAGCTGGACAAGTTGTATCTGATCGTAGAACAAGACTTACACCTGAAGTTGTTGATCAACTTCTTTTCCTCAACAAAAATAGACACTTAAATGATCTCAAATAAACCTCATTGTTATCGTTTGTACTGTTTTGCCTTTTCTTTTCTTTTTTTGTTAAACATCGATGTTTCACTCGATGTTTTTTTTGAAAACATCGAAAACATCGATGGACACAAACATCGATGTTTCTGCACCTCTAGGTAGGCGGCTAAAGCCGCCTGTCTTCAAGAGACATATAGTTTAGTGTTGGATAGTTGGTACAGAAATGCTCTCGTGACAGCATGAGTACATACATATACTTGTAGAATTGCAGTGTGTATGCATGTAAGTATATATGACACCCCGCACGCAAGTTTCGACAATATCTTTGTTGAAAATTAATTGAATCTTACAATATTTCTATCAAGCTTACATATTAACGTCTTGGTGGTTATATTCGATTAACTTGATCTTTATAAATTTTATGATTTACGAGATACGAGATAATTACCCTCCTGCCCATAACCTTCGATACGTTTATATTTTGGTTGTGATTTACCTACTTAATTGTTTTTGACAAAATCATTCTTAAAATTATCATTAGGTTCTATAGGTTATTTTGACATAAACTTTATTTTATTGTCTGCTATCTTTTTAGATAGTTTTTCAATGTCTTCAGAAGAGAGTAAATTATTTAGAATATCCATTGGCCTAATGTTAGTTGTATTATGGATTGTGTTGTTGTGTGATATTATAGCCTTTAAAACTTTGTCTTGCACGTTATCTTTATTGTTAGGATCCACATTGAATAACCGTATGTGTTCTTTTAAAGTTAGACGAAGTCGTTTAATATCCGAATTTCCAGTTTTTTTTGGATGGGGTTGTGAAATGAATCTGGACATCATTGTCCTGGAGGTATTCCTTAATTGTTAATATATTAAATTCGTTGTCCGTAACAATTTTCTTAGGTTTTCCTAGATATTGGAGTCTTAGTTTAATTGCGTTAAGCAGAGAAAACCATGATCGGTCTTTTAGAAAATGTTTTGTGGCATATTTACTTTATTTATCGATTGTAGTAAGGTACATGATATTTCGTTGCGGATACCATATATCCAAATGAATTATATCGTTCTGATTGGGCGGCGATCATATTTAGCTGTGTTGCATATATTACAGTTCTTAATATATTTTTGAATTTATTTTAACAAATTAGGGTAATAATATTATATAATTGCTTAATTTCTAACAAAATTTCATTTATACCCCTGTGGTTGTTTTTTAAGTGTTCATTTGCTATAATTTTCAACATTTTCTCTCTATCTGTAAATTTGAATTGTTTGAGAAGTATTGTCTATAGTTTGAAACATTTAATATAATTTTGTGTCTTCGCAATAAATTACAATTAGTCCTTTTTCGGGTATTATTTCTTGCATGTCTTTAGCAATTTTTCGGCATCGCCTTTTGTTTTAACAAAGTGTCTAACTTTCTTTTTGTACAAGATCTTTGTGGATCGTGAATCATTTTCACCAATGCACATTGGGCCAGCGAGCCGATTTTTCGACGAAAATTAAAGTTTGAAAGTTAGGTTCTTCAAATTTGGGACATATTATAGTTTCGATGCACATAAAAATATATCTAAGTTTCAGACCGATCTGACCACGCCTTCTTAGCCGCCCATATGAGATAACTTTCCTCTTATTGATACTTGTACGGTAATAAATAATGCTAGCACTCGATAAATTCAACAATTGTTTTTAATTAATTTTTTAACACTTTACCTTAATATTAATAAGTAAAAAATAACGATGCATTCAAAATGACTATAAATAGGTATTTTTCATTTAAAAATATTCATAGCAGTCGTCTTCTACATTAATTTCTATTAAAAACGGATTTTCAGAGTCCGAATCTGAATCACTATCACTATTGCTAGCATCAAATTCGGGAACATATTACAAGAATATAGCAAGTTTGGTGATTCTGTGATTCTGTGACGTCTGTGGTAGGGGTTTATTTATTGTGCTGACCCAATTTCAATGTTAAGTATTATTTGAATTTTAAAAATATTTAGACATTTTTTGGTAATTGGGATAAAGTTTCGTCTGCTTTTGCGCTATTGGAGCTTGAAATTCTACTGAGGCCATCCGCCAGAGCGTTTTCTTTCCCTTTGATGAAGCTTATATCGAAACCAAAGTCGTTTGGTTCTTTTAAATTGTTTAACCAAACCAAAGGTTTATGGTCTGTTTTTATAACAAATTTCCTTCTGTGCAGGTAATGCTTAAAATATCTAGTTGCCCAGTAAATGGCTAGGAGCTCTTTCTCGATCGTACTATAGTTTAGTTCGTGAGTTTTGAGCATTCGACTCGCATAGTAAATGACTTTATCGTCTTGCATTAAGACGGCTTCTAACGCAAAGTTGCTTGCGTCCGTGAAGTCTTCATTTTCTAAGTTTACTCTCGAATTTTTCTTCAAATATTTTATATTTTTGAATAATCTTTTATGTACCGTTTTTAATACCCTGCCATGCCCAAGAAACTTTTAATCTCTTTTTGATTTGATGGTAATTTGATTTTGTTAATTGCTTCGATTTTGGTTTTAGTAAGTTTTAGCCCTTCTTGATTCACTATGTGCCCTAAAAACTCGATCTCTTGTTTTGCAAATTGACACTTGTCAATCTGGAGTTTTAGGTTTGATTTCAATAGACAATCAAATATGGCCTTAATATGTTCAACATGTTCTTCTATACTCTTAGAAAAAATGAGAACACCGTCCATATATACCAAGCATATGTGTCCTATGAATGGCCTAAGTACATTATTCATAAGGCGTTGGAATGTGGACGGAGCGTTTCTTAATCCGAATGGCATACGCAAGAATTCGTAGAGCCCACTGGATGTAGAAAATGCTGTCTTATGTACGTCATCCGGATCCATCTCGATTTGATAAAACCCTTTAGCAAGATCTAAGCTTGTGAAAAACTTACATTCACCTAATTTGTCAAAAATCTCGATAATATTGGGTATAGGAAAACGATCCTCGATTGTCTCTTTATTCAGTTTACGGTAGTCGATAGCTAACCGCCACTTCTTGAGATTTGAGGCATCTTCCTTCTTCTGGATAACGGGCTATTATATGGACTATTAGAGTGTCTAATTATTTTTTGCTCGAGCATCTCGTCTATTTGTCTGTTAACCTCCTCAGTATGGATCTCAGGATATTTGTAAGCATTCGAGTAACATGGAATATCATTTCTTGTTTTAATGCTAAGTTTGACTTCGTTAGTAAAGGACAGATTTTGATAGTTCCTATAAAAGAGGCAATCATATTCATGTACAAGCTTTTCTAGCAAAGCTTTTGATTCTTGATTGATATCGATTTGGGTTGAGTTATTAAGAGTTATAAATTTGTGTATTATATTAATGTCATCTTGTATAAAAATTATAAAAATTATTAATTATTAACTTCCTGTTAGGATAATCTACATATGACGGCATTTAAATCGTTTAGAAGATTTCCTCCTATTAGACCATCGAAATTTTGATGAAAATTATATTCGAGGAATACACACCAATAGTTTTTTATATTAAAATTGATTGAAATCTACATAGTTTTTATTTTAATTTCGTTTCCTTGAATTTTGGGTTACAGATGGTTTCGTTAATGATGCTGAACTCTGCTCCAGTATCTATAACAAAAAGTAGTGTCCCAACATGAGTTTTAATTTCTATATTTGACCCTTCCGATTGAAAATTTCCACTCGATTGAATTATTTCCATTGGTTCCGAAGACAGTTTATTTTGTCCAGAGGACTGGGTGTTTCGGCTACTTGTTGACATTTTTGAGCATGCGCTAGCTGAAGTGTCTTTTGCCTGTTTTTGGCTATATTGGAACCTTGAGTTGGTACTGAATTTATTATTGTGGTCACAGGTAAACTTTAAATAATTTAAAAAAATTGTAAAAATCGTCAAATTTTTGAAAAATTAAAAAAATTTTAAATTGTAAATTGAAATCGGTCAAATTTTAAAAATTTTAAAAAATATAAAAATCGAAAAATTATTTGAAATTGAAAAAATTTTAAACATTTTTCAATTTACAATGTAAAAATCGGCAACAATTTGTAAATGAAAAAAATGTTAAAAATCGACAAAATTTTAGTGAGTGAGTAGAGTGCAAGCAATAGGAAGACGCGGAGGTGTTAAAAATAAGTTGAACAAAAGAATAGCACACATTAAGTGGCTGTTATTTACCAAAACACCGCCTCCTGCGTGTTCATCTGCACAAAAGTTCCAGGCCGAGCTTGATTTTTTGAAAACAAGCCTCACAGAAAGACGCCCAATTGCCGCAACTTACTCACATAAAATACAAAATATAAGCAAAACAATAACCAAGTCTCAAGTCCGGCTCTGGAGAAGACATGCCCAAACGACTCCGAGGGACCACTAAGCTCACCGCATTGTGAGTACACCTGTGCTGCCAGCAACGGTGCCCCTACGCAGAAGAAATAGCAGCCTGTGCAGCCAGCACCGGCCACGTGTAGCGCAACAAGCTACACCCGGAAAGTGAGCCGACAGCGCTTCTAAGAGCGCCCACCGATAACAACGATTTTTTTGTCTCCAATGCACTGCGATGCATAAAATTTAATTGTAAAATAAAAAGTGTAAAATTGTGCGGAAGAAGATCTGCCCAATTAGAGTGCAGCCTGTAAAGCTACACAAAGACTTGGCGGGAAATAAAGTTTAAAAAAATCGAATTCATATAAAACAAATTGTACAAACTGCATAATAGATGCATTAACCTGGGTAAAATTTAAATTAAAAACAAGTAAGAAAGCTACAGTCGAGTGTGCTCGACTGTGAAATACCCGCTACCCATTTTGAATAAAAGCAAAATATTACGGTAATAATCTCAAAATATTAAAAATAAATATGCATGTATTTTCGATCGGGATTTGAACTCAAGCACCACCGACCGGGTGTTTAAAAAAAAAAAGGTTTGTACTTCGAGCGGGTTCGAACCCGGGCACCACAACATGCGCGGCTTGCATTCTACCACCTGAGCTATCGCATTGCTTATGGACCCACTGTGCATACAGATGCTAATATAGACGAGCATGTATATACATACGTATACGCATACATATATAGCAGGCGGTTTTGCTCATACAAAATATTTTTTTAATAATACGATTAAACAAAAAAAAAAGTTTGTAGTATACTTTATAGGGTCGGAGATGCCTCCTTTTACCTGTTACATACATTTCCTGCCGGCACAAAGTTATAATACCCTTCTACCCTATGGGTAGCGGGTATAAAAAGGCAAATTTTAAAGTAAAATAATAAAAAAAAAAATGTTTGCATGAAAGAAATAAATAAATAAAAACATGTATGAATATAAATATACATGTATGAAAGAAAAGGAAAATAAATGAAAAACCTAAATAAAAATAAAAACATGAAATATATATACAAATGAAAGTTTTCAATTGAGTAGAACGTATGTATACACAAAATTTCTTTTTCAACTTGTACACTAATGAAAATGATACTCTGACTAGCAAAACGAATGATAAACAAAATAGATGCAGTCAGAGAATCAAATATAACATAATACCTCAAAATGGCCCAGGGCTTTATCATTTAACAGTTAAAAATAAATATTCATATGGGCTTAGTATACGTTAAAAGAAGTTAAAAGAAGGCAGTAAAAACAATTTGCACCACATAGTGATTAAGTAAACGTATGATAAAGAAGAAAGGGAAGAACAAATAAAAAAATATATATGTATATATCACAAATCGTATATAATATAATGAGAACATTCACTAAGAACAATTTAAAAAAGGTCCTAAATAAGTACATATGTATGCAATATCGAAAGGATATATATGAGAACATACGATCTAAACTTCTCGCCATAGAAATTATGCTGGTATTCAATGAAAATTTAGAGGAAATTAACTACAAAGTATTCAAATACTAAAACTCAAAACATAAAATCACCTGCTTGTTCATAGTATGGAATGGCCAGAACTATCTATATAAATGCTTAACACAGAATAGACAAACATATAGGGACACAGTCGATAGACATGCTTTAACATTAGTCGATTGCTTTAATGACGCCAGACTAATAATATATGAGCATAAAGACGTATTAACCAATGAAGATTGGTCAGAAACGTCAAGACTACTGCTAAGATTAAGAAATAATCTTCAAAACATAAAAGAAAAGCATCATCTTAGCTTAACTGTGCCCTCTATTCTAAACACGCCAGTAAAATTTGAACTCAGCGAAGAACAAGCTAATCGGAACATTCAAGTTCTGGACGAAGACTTGGCAAGTCTAACTATTCCAGCCATTCTAATGTCTCACGTAGACAATTCGGATTCCGATACAAATTAAAGTGTAGTGGAACGTAAATACCAGTTTTCGATGGTAAAGCTGAAAACTTAACAACTTATAGATGTACTATAAATAATAGAATCAATTGAGGGTGAACACGAACAATTAGCAGTTTGAATAATAAAAACAAAGCTAAAAGGTGTCGCCAGAAATATAATCGGAAATGAAACAACTGTAACTGAGGTCATTTCCAGGTTTAAAAGCGATGTCAGAGGCTTAAAAGCAATGTCAAAGGCGATATTGTCAGCAAAACTGATGAACCTACAGCAAGGCAATAAAACTGCCAACCAGTATACACAAGAGATTGAGCATATGACAAAAGCTTTAGAAGGTGCGTACATAACAGACGGCTTACCACTAGAGTTAGCCAGAACTTATTCCACACAGCAAGCAGTCAAAGCAATGACTAAAAATTGCACAATAGATAAGGTAAAACTTATTATGCAAGCTGGAACCTTCAAAACTATGAATGACGCTGTATCAAAATTTGTGAACAGTTGCACTGAAGAAACCGGACATTCAAACACTGACCTGCACATCAAAAATTATTCATAGCGTGGCGGAAACCGCGGACGTGGAAGTTATAGAGGTAACTATCGTCGTAATAATAATTACAACAACAATAGTACCCAGTGGGTACTACCCACTACAAGAATGGACGAGGCTAATATAGAGGAAACTCAAGAGGCCGTGGCAACTCGAAACGAGGCCGCAACAATAACAATGTTAGGGTTGCCCAGAATATTTCGGGATACTCTCAACAACCTTCAGATACTCAGTAAACCACAATGATCACACAATCAATGTTAGTCTTAATATATTTGTAAACGTTACAAATGTAGAAACCAATTGACACTGGTGCAGATATATCCATTTTAGAAGAAAACTCTGATATCTTTCATGATAATCAGAAAGACAATAAAATATACATTCATAGACCAAGAACTAATTCAATCTAAAGGCTTAATTTCCCTCGATATACAGACAGATAATAGACTAATAGGCATTGATTTCATAAAGAAGTTCAATTGTCAACTAGACTTCAATCATAATGAAGATTGGTTTATCTTAAGACCAAATAATTTGAATTTCCCAATTTATGTTCCAATAACATAAAATTCTGGTAATAATTCCATAATTCTACCAGCAAGATCTCAAGTGGTTCGAAAGATTCATCTATCATCAGATGAAGAAAGTATACTAATACCTAATCAGGAAATTCAACATGGAATTTATGTTGCAAACACAGTCGCAACAACCAAAAATGCATTTGTCCGATTACTGAATACAACCAGTACTGACCAAATAGTAAATATTCATAGTTTATCATATGAATCACTTTCGAACTATGACATAGTTCAAAACAATCCAGAATGTTGAGAAAAAAGTCTCTTATCTCTACTAGCCAAAAATTTTCCACCGTAGCTCAAGCAACATTTAACTGATTTATACACCCAGTACAGTGATATATTCGGACTCGAAACCGAATCAATAACTACAAATAATTTCTACAAACAAAAGCTAAGATTGAAGGATGGGGAACCAGTTTACATAAAAGATTATAGAAATCCTCCTTAGAAAGAAGAAATTCAAGTCCAATTACAACAAGTAAGAAGAAGAGCACACTCGACTGTGAGATACCCGCTACCCATTTTTAATAAAGGCAAAATATTGCGGTATCATTTTCAAAATATACCAAAATAATACTAAAAATATACCAAATCGTATGTTTGGTATATCGATATAGTACACCATTCAACATATACCATAGACGGCACAATGTGCCAGATTGTCGGCCAAAGCAACTCAGACCCGTAGTAAGTAGGCGTTTTTGCCCATACAAAAGTATTTCTTTAATAACTTCGACAATTTTTATCGGATCGCAACCAAATTTTCAGGAATCATAACTACTATAGTAATTATTGTATATACAACTCGCAATTCGCAACTCTAGCTTTAAAATTAGGCTTGTTATTCGATTTTTTTGATTTGCGGGGGCGGAAGTGGGCGTGGCAAAAATTTGATCTGCGTGCAAACATAACAAATGCTGTCGAAAAAAAATTATAGCTCTATCTCTCGTAATCTCTGAGATCTAGGTGTTCATACGGACAGACACACACACGGACATGGCTAGATCGTCTCGGCTGTTGACGCTGATCAAGAATATATATATGTTACTTTATAGGGTCGGAGACTTTGTGCCTGTCGGCACAAAGTTATAATACCCTTCTACCCTATGGGTAGCGGGTATAAAAAGTAGAATTGTCACCGCAATCTACAGAAAAAGCTTTTCAGCTCAACGTATATGAAGTCATAAACAATAAAAGATATGCTATGTTTCTTTAAACATGGTAAGAAAATTATAGCAAGAATTGATATTGATGATTTATATACAAATGGATATATTAACTTAGGCCAACTATTCTCAAGGCTTGAAAAAGAAGCCGGTATATTAAAGATAACCCAATCGAAAATGGCACCGTGGGAAAATATATTTGTACAAGTTTCAATAGAAAATTTTAAAATTATGGGCAATAAAATATTGAATACAATTAACAAATGTTAAAGAGATATAAGCTATTGTGTCTACTGTTGTGGTGGCGCAGATAATTCCAACTTTTCCCTTTTCCCGTATGAAGAATTAAAAACACTTCCGTTTTCTTTTCTATACATACATATATTTAAACATTTGGGTTATTACAATAAAACGCACAGAGTTGAGGTTCTTGCGGGTGACCGACGTCATTTCGCTGATCTAGCGCCGAACCCTTGCAAAGCTCGGCTCTGTGGTGGAGAGTTGTGGGAGAGAGAGAAGTTGAGAGCACTGGATCTTGAGTGCTTTCTTACGCTTGAGCGCATGTCGGCGGAGCGGAGAGTGTGCCACTCACCTACAATGCGCTCGCATCAACATCTACATTTCATGTCGATCCAATTCAAGGAGGTCATACTGGCATATCAAAAACTTTGGAAGGTCAAACGATATAATCAAACGATATTACGGGAAAGGTATGACTAAAAATATAACCGAGTACAAACGAAAAATATAAGAACTCCTTTGACAATTACAGACACACCTGAACATGCCTTCGACAGGGTTATAGTAGACACTATTGGTCCATTACCCATGTCTGAAAATGGTAACGAATACGCTGTCACATTCATTTGTGACTTGACTTAATACGATTCGCGATTAAAATTCCAAACAATATAATATAATACAGTAGCAAGGCAATATTTGAGAATTTTATTCTGAAGTACGGTCCAATGAAGACGTTCATTACGAACATTGGAACAGAATATAAAAATTCTATAATTAGTGACTTGTGCAAATATCTAAAAATCAATAACATAACATCTACTGCACACCACCACCAAACAGTTGGAACAGTCGAAAGAAGTAACAGAACTTTTAATGAATACATACTTTCATATATATCAGTTGATAAGACGGATTGGGACGTATGGATTCAATATTTCGTTTACTATTTCCCCACGACCCCCTCTATGGCACATAATTATTGTCCATATAAGTTAGTATTTGGTAAGATTAGCAACCTACCAAAATACTTTAATAACATAGGTAATATAGACCCTATATATAACATAGATGACTATGCTAAGGAGAGTAAATATAGATTAGAAATAGCATACAAAAGAGCTAGCATTATGTTAGACGAAAATAAGAAAAAGAGGAAGGAGCTGTACGATAGGAATGTTATAAACATAAATATATCAGTAGGAGATACAGTTCTACTCAAAAAAGAAACAGGACATAGATAAGTTAAATCAAACATATTTAGGCTTCTACGTGGTAGAAAAGGTAGAAGATAAGGATAATATAATAATTAGAGATACGAATAATAAAAAAGAAAAGATACATAAAAATAGGTTAAAAATGTATAATACTTGAATTGAATACTTTCATTTGATAAAAAAAAAATATTTTCGAACAAAATAATACCAAAACTTTAAAAAAATTCATTTTTCATTTAATTAATTGCATGTATGTATATTTTAACACATTTCAAAATATCATTAAAAAATATATATAATCAAAAATAAAATAGTTAAAATACTAAATACCGAAGAAAATAAGTTCACTAAGTTAGGTTATTTCTAAAAAGGAGGGAGATGTACTATGCGCACTTATCGAATCTCCACTGTATCTATATACAGTGTCAAGACATATGGTACAAAATCAGCAAAGTTTTGGAAATGGAAAAAAATGAAAAATCGAAAAAATGTTGGAAATGGAAAACAAATGCAAAAGTCGGCAAAATTTTGGAAATTGAAAAACATATAAAACTCGACAAATTTTTGGAAATTGAAAAACAAAATTCAAATTGGCAAAATTTTGGAAATGGAAAAAATTGTAAGAATGGGCAAAACTTTAAAAATTAAAAAATTGTAAAAATCTGCAAAATTTTGGATTTTGGAAAATTGTGAAATAGGCAAAATTTTAACAATGTAAAAATCAGCAACTTTTTGAAAATTGGAAAAATCTTAAAGGTCGCCAAAATTTTACAAATGGAAAAAATTTTTAACATTGTCAAAATTTTGTAAATAAAAAAAAAGTAAAAATCGGCAAAATTTCGGAAAGGAGAAAAAATATAAAATAAAAATATAAAAAATTTCGAAACTAAGGGTGGGCAAAAAAAAATTTTTCCTGGGCAAACATGGGCAAACGATTTAAAGCAATGGGCACCAATTTTTTTTTTGAATATGTATCTCAAATCACTGGACCCAGCTTCTCTGAGCTCAAAATTTGGAAATTTGAAATATTGTAAAAATCGGCAACATTTTGGAAATTGAAAAAATGCTAAAATTCTCCAAAATTTTACAAATGGAACAAATTTTAAGCATCGACAAAATTTTGTAAATGAAAAAATGGGGAAAAAATCGGCAAAATTTTGGAAAAATATTTATATTTTGGAAATTGAAAAAATTGTAATAATGGACAAAACTTTAAAAATTAAAATATTGTAAAAATATGCAAAATTTTGGATTTTGAAAAATTGTGAAATCGGCAAAATTTTAAAAATGTAACGGCAACTTTATGAAAATTGGAAAAATCTTAAAAGTCGCCAAAATTTTACAATTGGAAAACATTTTAAGCATCGACAAAATTGTGTAAATGAAAAAAAAAGTAAAAATCGGCAAAATTTCGGAAATTGAAAAAAAATAAATGTCGGCAAATTTTTGGAAATTGAAAAATTAAGAAGTCGGCAATATTTTGGAAATTACAAAAAATTGTTAAAATCTGCATAATTTTAAAAACTGAAAAATTTACAAAAGCGGCAAAATTTTAGAAATGAAAAAAATAAATGAAAACATATGCAAAATTCCAGAAATTGAAAAATTTTTAAAAATCGGCAACATTTTGGAAATTGAAAAAATGTAAAAATCGAAAAAATTTGGAAATTGAAAATATATTTAAAACTCGACAAATTTTTGGAAATTGAAATAAAATTTTGAAATTGGCAAAATTTTGGAAATGGAAAAAATTGTGAGACAAAATTTAAAAAAATTAAAATAAATGTAAAAATCGGCACAATTTTGGAAATTAAAAAATTATAAAACCGGCAAAATTTTGAAAATTGAAACAAAAATGTAAAAATATTTTTATTTTGGAAATTGATTGTAACAATCGGCAAAATTTTGAAAACTTATAATTGTAAGAATCGCCAAATATTTTTAAACTGAAAAAACGGAAGAATCGGCAAAATTTTGGAAATTGCAAAAAATTGTTAAAATCGGAAAAAATTTTGAAAATTGAAAAATTTAGAAAAGCGTCAAAATTTTAAAAATTAAAAAAAAAAATGAAAAAATAGGCAAAATTTCGGAAATTTAAAAATTTTTTAAAATCGTTAAAATTTTGGAAATTCAAAATATTGTAAAAATCGGCAAAATTTAGGGATTTCAAAAAATGTGATATCGGCAAAATTTTGGAAATTGAAAAAATTGTAAATATCGTTAGAATTAAAAAATTGAAAAAAATGTGAGGGTCCTCAAAATTTTTAAAATTGAACATTGTTGATGCGAGCGCATTGTAGGTGAGGGGCACACCTCCGTTCCACCGACCGAAAAGCACTCAAAGCTTTTTCGCTCACTAGCAATGCGCTCAATGCGTAAGAATGCACTCAAGCTCCAGTGCTCTCAGCTTCTCTCTCCCACAACTCACCACCGCTGAACGCGGCTCAGCGCAATAGATCGACGAAATGCCGTCGGCATTTTCTCTATTGGCAGTTCAAACCAACGATTCTATCTCTACGGTCTAATTACCCCCCATTGTGCGTGTACAACAACCCGCTAAGTTTCCAAATAAATACATATTTATTATAAGGAAAACCGCGAGTGTTTTTTATTTCGGAAAAGGAAAAACTCTTGGAACTTTCAGCGCCCCTACGCAAACATTGGTCGTTCGAGCCGGATCTTCATAACTTATCATCGGTATTCCAGCATACTCCGCAGATAAGTACCAAGTTTTTTCTTCTTTCCTATTCCTTCTTTCCCGGTCGTCCGCCCCTTGAGTTCCGCAATATTGCGCAAAAGTTTCCAATTTCTTTTGCCAAATTGCCTTCTTTTTTTCTTCGGACGACCTTTTCTATGGTTTTATACTATATACATATATAATAAGTTATTATATCTGTTTTTTCCGCCAATCGAGTACGTATGTATGTATGCATGTGTGTTTTTCTTTTTTTCGTGAGTGCAAGTGCAAGTGCAGTGACAAGTGAAAATTATTCAGACAGATACATATACTAAAGTGCGAAGATTATATATTGTATACTCCATACATATAAGCATACAAATTAATTAATTTAAATCCAAGCTGTGTATACCAGCATTTCGTATTGCTTTTAATTCTTGTCCGTTTTATGTTTTGTATGTCGCGATAATCGCCGACATACATACATACACACATACTTTGTGCACTCTCTCTCGCTCTCTCGTCACATACACTCATACGTTTGTGCACTCGCTCTTGTTCGCAAGCGCACCGGCTTGCACTGCAAGCCTTGCAGCAGCGCTTGCTCTATCTCTCTCCGAATACAAACATATGTGCCCTTCGCCTGCTCAAACGTTTGACAGCGTAGTGCAGACATACATACATACATACATACGTACATACTGCAAGTACTTCAGCGAGTGAAGTAATAGATTGGCAGGGCAGCGGTAGTCGCACTCGACATACCCTACCCTTTTCATTTTTCCCAAGTGAATATTCTGTGTGTGTACTATAAGAGCGACTCTCAGCTCAATTGTCTGTGTATGGGCTTTTCTCCAGCCAATGTTCAAACATACACAGACATACACACACACATATACACACATAAATTATCCTATTTCACTACACAAATAATATAATTTATTTTTATTTTTTGTTTTTTCCAATCCAACAGCAATTAAGAAACAATTGTCGTTTTTTTTCCTCAAAATACCAATATACCATATATATACTTTTTTGTTTTTTCCAGCTTCTTGCTCTCTGGTATACGATTGTTTTTTTTTGTTGTTGTTTCCTTTTTTCGACGAACATCCATTGTTGTTGCGGGAAATTTCCCCCGCCCCCGCCCTTTTGCGTTCTTCGTCTGTGTCCGCTATTTCCGTACCCATTTGGGTGTAAAATACCACAGTATTCAGTATTTTTTATTGTCTGTTTGCTACGCTCTTCTCGTATCCCTTTCACTATCTGGGTCGATTTCAGGCAAAAAAACCAATTTCTATTTGGTATTTTTTTGGTATATGTTCTTGATTTTTCGCTTCTGAGAAAAATTAGTATACAGTCCGTATCCTTGTCGGACTGTAAAAACGCCCAGTTAGTTTTCATCCTCCTTGCGTAGCATGTCATCGGGCAAACCCGATAAAAGTAAAACTCAACTGTCCGTGCCCTCTACTAGCGCCGCTAGAACCTCGATAAGCCCCCCTTTACCTAAGTCCAAGAAGGAGTCGGCTCTTTGTGCATCCAGCACTTCGCCGATTCATTCACAATCGAAAAGGAAGGTCCCCGCACGGTCAGCTAGCGTTTCGCCCGCTTCTGGCACCAGGCTTGGAGTCAAATCCAAGCTGCTGATCTTGGTCACACAGCCTTCATCCGATCCTAAGACCAAGGTTCCTTCCGTCCCGATCCACAAAACAAAACCGATGACACAAAACAAAGTAGACACAGCGTTGACGAAATTCATCGCCGCTACTGATCGCATCAGTCACTTTGCGGCGAGAGTCAACAATCCTTCGGCTGATAGCCCGTCCCTATATACGTGCCAAGTCCGAAGGGACCAGATGCGTTCCTTATGGGAAAAGGTCGAGCATGAGTATGAGGCTTGCTCCACAGAAGAGCTTCCTACTGTTCAGGCCAAATACGAGACCTGCTATGCTGTCTACGAGCAATGTGCAGCTCAGATAGGTGAGCAAATAGCCAACGCATCCCAGGCGCTCACCCCCCGTACACCCGTACAACCACAAGCTGTGCAATTCATGCCCACAGGGTGTCGATTACCTCCGTGCGACACTGAAGTTTTCGGAGGCGATTACACTCGCTGGCCCACCTTCCGGGATTTATTCACGGCTCTCTACATCCAGAACCCCAGACTGTCGGAAGTTGAGAAACTTTTATATCTCAACTCCAAGACCAGCGGTGAAGCCCATGCAATTGTGTCAAAGTCTCCTTTGACCAATGAAGGGTTTCAGTCGGCGTGGTCCAGCTTGACTGAGCGTTTCGAGAACAAACGGTTGCTCGTAAACAGTCAGCTGAGAATTTTGTTCAATTTGCCCGCCATTGGGCAAGAGTCGGGTGCAGCTATTCAGGAGCTGCAGAGCACTATTCAAGGGTGTCTGACAGCCTTAGAGCACTCGAAGATCAACGTAGAAAATTGGGATTGCATCCTGGTTTTCTTATATTCTTCGAGGCTACCCAAGTTGACCCTTTCTCTCTGGGAACAATCGATCCAAAAGAAGAGCGATATTCCAACGTGGGTTGACATGAACGCTTTTCTTCTAGAGCGGCATCGCACCCTAGAAGCGATAGCGGAGGTGTCATCCAGCACGAACGCTCCGACGGTTCCAAGAGCCTCACCCAAGAAGGCCACCGTCTCCAGGCAGGTCAACTCTTTTGAGAGTAGGGTGATCATTAAGACCCAGACCTGCAATTTCTGTTCCCGGGAGAACCATCCGATTCGATTGTGCCCCCGATTTCTTCAGATGGGTGTCAATGAAAGGGTCAACCATATCAAGCAACAGAAGCTGTGCTTGAACTGTTTCGCACGAGGTCATGTCCTGGCCGACTGCACAAGTGCGCACAGCTGTTTTACGTGCAAGGGTCGTCATCATACACTCTTGCATCGAGTCAACCCGACGCCGACAGTCACTAATCCCACTCCTTCCCAGTCAGCTAATGTGCAATCTTTCCTGGCAGTTAACACACATGGTGTTCTGCTGAGTACAGCTGTTGTACACATTTGCCATCACGGCGTTCGGCACACAGCACGGGCTCTGATCGATTCTGGATCAGAGGCCACCTTCATTTCTGAACGATTGTTCAAGCGCTTGAGGATGCCATACACATCCGTTCAAGCCCACGTCTCTGGGCTGACTCAAGCTGTAGCAGCCCAGCCCCGAAAGCATTGCCAATTCCGAATTGGCTCCCCGTTGCGACCAGATCTGCAAATTGAGGCATCGGCTTTCGTCCTTCCTCAATTAGCAGAAAAACTGCCCTCATGCGCTGACCCACAAACCATCCTCGACAATCTGCCAAGCATCCCGCTGGCCGACCCCAAGTTCTATGAGAGTTCGCAGATAGACGTGCTTTTAGGCGCAGATATCCTCCCATCCATTCTTCTCGGCAGCTCTCGTCCGAACGTTTGTGGGACCCTCATTGGTCAAGAGACCATTTTCGGTTGGATCCTGACCGGCCCAGTGTCGGGATCCACTTCTAACTCCATCTCGTCCTTTTCGACTCGACTGTCCGTCGATCGAACTCCTACAATTGGTCCTGTGACAGGACCCCCCTCCAAATCTATTTTAGTTTTTTCGGCTCGACTGTCCGTCGAACGAACCCCTAAGATTGGTCCTGTGACGGGACCCCACTCGAAACCCTCTTCGGCTCGACTGTCCGTCGAGTGTTCCTCTAAGCTCGATCCTTTGTTAGGCCCCCAATTAAAGTCTATTTTGACCTCTTCGGCTCGACTGTCCGAGCGCACCTCTAAGCTCAAGCCTTCATTAGGCCCCCACTCAAAATCCGTTTCGTCCCCTTCGGCTCGACTCTCCGTCGAACGAACCTCTATGATTAATCCTGTGACAGGACCCCCCTCCGAACCTCTTTCAGCTCGACGGTCCGTCAAACGATCCCGGACGGAGACGAAGTCTTCCTCTACACCGATGGCACCGGTCACTCTGCGCGGGGTTTCCGTGCCTCCCGGCACAACCTCGCGCCAGCCCAGGAGCCGACGCGACCACCCGGCACCCTCCAGAGAAGAACCACCAAGGATGTCCCATGTCAACGTTTCCCAGGCCGGCGTCCACAGGCCCACTCACCCACGCACCAGGCCCGTGCCTAGCTCCCCCAGACGGCACTTTCCAGTGCAAAGGAGTGAGCATACTCCCCACCGCGGCGGTCAGGCTACACATGGGGACAGCGGCTTTCGAAGCGCGAGTTGGATCCGTGTTGTCCAGTAAGCCGCATCAGCGAGTCGTTGCCAGGGACCTTGGGCCTCTCCATCACTCGCATGGGCGCTGAAGGAGTCTGCACGGCGTCGTTGCGCTCCAAGACACACCCACTCTATCTATCCTGATATTGTCCTGCCGGGTATCCTCCCAAGTTTGATATTTTTTGCAATCCCAATATTGCAAGGGGGGGAGAATGTTGATGCGAGCGCATTGTAGGTGAGGGGCACACCTCCGTTCCGTCGAGCGAAAAGCACTCAAAGCTTTTTCGCTCACCAGCAATGCGTTCAATGCGTAAGAATGCAAGATTTTCTAAATTGGAAAAATGGAAAAGTCGGCAAAATTTTCGAAATTGAAAAAAATTTTTAAACCCGACAAAATTTTGGAAATTGAGAAACATTTAAGACTCGACAAAAGTTTGGAAATTTGAATAAAAATGTTGAAATTGGCAAAATTTTCAAAATTGAAGAAAATGTAAAAATCGGCAAATTTTTAAAAATTGAATAAATAAAAAAATCGGCAATATTTTGGATATTGAAAAAATCTAGTGTTCATACGGACAGAGAGACGGACATGGCTATATTGTCTCGGCTATTGATGCTGATCAAGAAAATATATATATTTTATAGGGTCGGAGATGCCTCCTTCTATCTTTTACATACATTTTCTGCCGGCACAAAGGTATAATACCCTTCTACCCTATGGGTAGCGGGTATACAAATTTTAAAAATTGGCAAAATTTTGGAAATTAAAGAAATGGTAGAATCGGCAAAATTTTAGAAATTAAAAAAACTTAAGAATCGGCAAAATTTTAGTAATTAAAAAATTGTGAAATCAGCTAAATTTTGGAAATTGGAAAAATGCAAAATCGGCAAAATGTTAGAAATTGAAAAAATTGTTAAATTCGGCAAAATTTTGGAAATTAAAAAACACTCAAAAATCGGCAAATTTTTTGAAATTGGAAAAAATTTAAAAAACGTCAAAATTTTTGAAATTGAAAAAACTTTAAAACTCGAAAAAATTTTGGAAATTGAAAAAAATTTTGAAATCGGCTAAATTTTTGAAATGGAAAAAATTTAAAAAATCGGCAATATTTTAAAAATTAAAATAATTGTAAAAATCGGCAAAATTTTAGAAATTCAAAATTTGTAAGAATTGGCAAAATATTAGAAATGGAAAAAATTGTAAAAATCGACAAAACTTTTAAAAGTGAAACATTATTAAGTCGGCAAACTTTTCTTTTATATCATAGTCTCTGAGATCTATGTAGGTGTTCATACGGAGAGACGGACACACATTCGGACAGACGGACATGGATAGATCGTCTTGGCTATTAATGCTGATCAAGAATATATATACTTTATAGGGTCGTAGATGACTCTTTCTACCTGTTACATACATTTCCTGCCGGCACAAAGTTATAATACCCTTCTACCCTATGGGTAGCGGGTATAAAATATTAGCAACATTTTGGAAATTTAAAAAAAATAGAGAATCGGCATAATTTTGGAAATTGAAAACAATTTAAAAATCGGCAATGTTTTGAACCTTCAAAATAATTTAAAAATCGGCAAAATTTTAAAAACTGAAAAAAGTAGTGACCTTGCATATAAAAGATATGCTATGTTTCTTTAAACATGGTAAGAAAATTATAGCAAGAATTGATATTGATGATTTATATACAAATGGATATATTAACTTAGGCCAACTATTCTCAAGGCTTGAAAAAGAAGCCGGTATATTAAAGATAACCCAATCGAAAATGGCACCGTGGGAAAATATATTTGTACAAGTTTCAATAGAAAATTTTAAAATTATGGGCAATAAAATATTGAATACAATTAACAAATGTTAAAGAGATATAAGCTATTGTGTCTACTGTTGTGGTGGCGCAGATAATTCCAACTTTTCCCTTTTCCCGTATGAAGAATTAAAAACACTCCCGTTTTCTTTTCTATACATACATATATTTAAACATTTGGGTTATTACAATAAAACGCACAGAGTTGAGGTTCTTGCGGGTGACCGACGTCATTTCGCTGATCTAGCGCCGAACCCTTGCAAAGCTCGGCTCTGTGGTGGAGAGTTGTGGGAGAGAGAGAAGTTGAGAGTACTGGATCTTGAGTGCTTTCTTACGCTTGAGCGCATGTCGGCGGAGCGGAGAGTGTGCCACTCACCTACAATGCGCTCGCATCAACATCTACATTTCATGTCGATCCAATTCAAGGAGGTCATACTGGCATATCAAAAACTTTGGCCAAGGTCAAACGATATAATTACGGGAAAGGTATGACTAAAAATATAACCGAGTACATTCGAAAATGTCCTAAATGCCAAAAATCAAAAGTGACGAAAAATATAAAAACTCCTTTGACAATTACAGACACACCTGAACATGCCTTCGACAGGGTTATAGTAGACACTATTGGTCCATTACCCATGTCTGAAAATGGTAACGACTTAATACGATTCGCGATTAAAATTCCAAACAATATAATATAATACAGTAGCAAAGGCAATATTTGAGAATTTTATTCTGAAGTACGGTCCAATGAAGACGTTCATTACGAACATTGGAACAGAATATAAAAATTCTATAATTAGTGACTTGTGCAAATATCTAAAAATCAATAACATAACATCTACTGCACACCACCACCAAACAGTTGGAACAGTCGAAAGAAGTAACAGAACTTTTAATGAATACATACTTTCATATATATCAGTTGATAAGACGGATTGGGACGTATGGATTCAATATTTCGTTTACTATTTCCCCACGACCCCCTCTATGGCACATAATTATTGTCCATATAAGTAGTATTTGGTAAGATTAGCAACCTACCAAAATACTTTAATAACATAGGTAATATAGACCCTATATATAACATAGATGACTATGCTAAGGAGAGTAAATATAGATTAGAAATAGCATACAAAAGAGCTAGCATTATGTTAGACGAAAATAAGAAAAAGAGGAAGGAGCTGTACGATAGGAATGTTATAAACATAAATATATCAGTAGGAGATACAGTTCTACTCAAAAAGAAACAGGACATAGATAAGTTAAATCAAACATATTTAGGCTTCTACGTGGTAGAAAAGGTAGAAGATAAGGATAATATAATAATTAGAGATACGAATAATAAAAAAGAAAAGATACATAAAAATAGGTTAAAAATGTATAATACTTGAATTGAATACTTTCATTTGATAAAAAAAAATATTTTCGAACAAAATAATACCAAAACTTTAAAAAAATTCATTTTTCATTTAATTAATTGCATGTATGTATATTTTAACACATTTCAAAATATCATTAAAAAATATATATAATCAAAAATAAAATAGTTAAAATACTAAATACCGAAGAAAATAACTTCACTAAGTTAGGTTATTTCTAAAAAGGAGGGAGATGTACTATGCGCACTTATCGAATCTCCACTGTATCTATATACAGTGTCAAGACATATGGTACAAAATCAACAAAGTTTTGGAAATGGAAAAAAATGAAAAATCGAAAAAATGTTGGAAATGGAAAACAAATGCAAAAGTCGGCAAAATTTTGGAAATTGAAAAACATATAAAACTCGACAAATTTTTGGAAATTGAAAAACAAAATTCAAATTGGCAAAATTTTGGAAATGGAAAAAATTGTAAGAATGGACAAAACTTTAAAAATTAAAAAATTGTAAAAATCTGCAAAATTTTGGATTTTGGAAAATTGTGAAATAGGCAAAATTTTAACAATGTAAAAATCAGCAACTTTTTGGAAAAATCTTAAAGGTCGCCAAAATTTTACAAATGGAAAAAATTTTAAACATTGGCAAAATTTTGTAAATAAACAAGTAAGAAAGTTACAGTCGAGTGTGCTCGACTGTGAGATACCCGCTACCCATTTTTAATAAAGGCAAAATATTGCGGTATCATTTTGAAAATATACCGAAAATACTTAAAAAATACTAAAATATGGTATGTTTGGTATATCAATATAGTACTGCATTCAAAATATACCATAGATGGCTCAATATACCAGATTGTCAGCCAAAGTAACTAAGACCCTTATAAGTAGGCGTTTTTGCCCATACAAAAGTATTTCTTTTATAACTTCGACAATTTTTATCTGATCGCAACCAAATTCAGGAATCATAACTACTATAGTTATTATTATATATACCAAAATTTGCAACTCTAGCTTTAAAATTACGCTTGTAATTCGATTTTTTTTATTTGCGGGGGCGGAAGTGGGCGTGGCAAAAATTTGAAACAAACTTGATCTGCGTGCAAACATAACAAATGCTGTCGAAAAAAAATTATAGCTCTATATCTCGTAGTCTCTGAGATCTAGGTGTTCATACGGACAGACGGACGGACACACAGACACACAGACACACAGACGGACAGACGGACAGACGGACATGGCTAGATCGTCTCGGCTGTTGACGCTGATCATGAATATATATACTTTATAGGGTCGGAGATGCCTCCTTTTACCTGTTACATACATTTCCTGTCGGCACAAAGTTATAATACCCTTCTACCCTATGGGTAGCGGGTATAAAAATTGTAACAATCGGCGAAATTTTGAAAACTAATAATTGTAAAAATCGGCAAAATTTTTTAAATTGAAAAAATTGAAAAATCGGAAAAATTTTGGAAATTACAAAAAATTGTTAAAATCTGCAAAATTTTAAAAACTGAAAAATTTACAAAAGCGGCAAAATTTTAGAAATTAATAAAATAAATGAAAACATATGCAAAATTCCGGAAATTGAAAAATTTTTTAAAATCGTCAAAATTTGGAAATTTGAAATATTGTAAAAATCGGCAACATTTTGGAAATTGAAAAATATTTAAAACTCGACAAATTTTTGGAAATTGAAATAAAATTTTGAAATTGGCAAAATTTTGGAAATGGAAAAAATTGTGAGGCAAAATTATACAAAAATGAAAAAAATGTAAAAATCAGCAAATTTTTGGAAATTGGAAAAATGCTAAAATTCTCCAAAATTTTACAAATGGAACAAATTTTAAGCATCGACAAAATTTTGTAAATGAAAAAAAAGGAAAAAAATCGGCAAAATTTTGAAAATTAAAAAATTATAAAATCGGCAAAATTTTGAAAATTTAAAAAAAAATGTAAAAATATTTATATTTTGGAAATTAAAAAATAATTATGAATGGACAAAACTTTAAAAAAAAGTAAAAATCGGCTAAATTTCGGAAATTGAAAAAAAATAAATATCGGCAAATTTTTGGAAATTGAAAAATTAAGAAGTCGGCAATATATTGGAAATTACAAAAAATTGTTAAAATCTGCATAATTTTAAAAACTGAAAAATTTACAAAAGCGGAAAAATTTTAGAAATGAAAAAAATAAATGAAAACATATGCAAAATTCCAGAAATTGAAAAATTTTTAAAAATCGTGAAAATTTTGAAAATTTAAAACATTGTAAAAATCGGCAACATTTTGGAAATTGAAAAAATGTAAAAATCGAAAAAATTTTGGAAACTGAAAAAATATTTAAAACTCGACAAATTTTTGGAAATTGAAATAAAATTTTGAAATTGTCAAAATTTTGGAAATGGAAAAAATTGTGAGGCAAAATTAAAAAAAATGAAAATAAATGTAAAAATCGGCAAATTTTTGGAAATTGGAAAAACGCTAAAATTCGCCAAAATTTTACAAATGGAACAAATTTTAAGCATCGACAAAATTTTGTAAATGAAAAAAAAATAAAAATCGGCACAATTTTGAAAATTAAAAAAAATAAAACCGGCAAAATTTTGAAAATTGAAACAAAAATGTAAAAATATTTTTATTTTGGAAATTGAAAAAATTGTAACAATCGGCAAAATTTTGAAAACTAATAATTGTAAGAATCGACAAACATTTTTAAACTGAAAAAACGGAAGAATCGGCAAAATTTTGGAAATTGCAAAAAATTTTTAAAATCGGAAAAAATTTTGAAAATTGAAAAGTTTACAAAAGCGTCAAAATTTTAAAAATTAAAAAAAAAAAAATGAAAAAATAGGCAAAATTTCGGAAATTGAAAATTTTTTTAAAATCGTTAAAATTTTGGAAATTTAAAATATTGTAAAAATCGGCAAAATTTAAGGATTTAAAAAAATGTGATATCGGCAAAATTTTGGAAATTGAAAAAATTGTAAATATCGTTAGAATTTAAAAATTGAAAAAAATGTGAGGGTCCACAAAATTTTTAAAATTGAACATAATGTAAAAATCGGCAACATTTTCTAAATTGAAAAAAGGAAAAGTCGGCAAAATTTTCGAAATTGAAAAAATTTTTAAACCCGACAAAATTTTGGAAAATGAAAAACATTTAAGACTCGACAAAAGTTAGGAAATTTGAATAAAAATGTTGAAATTGGCAAAATTTTCAAAATTGAAGAAAATGTAAAAATCGGCAAATTTTTGAAAATTGAATAAACTAAAAAATCGGCAATATTTTGGATATTGAAAAAATTGTAAAAAATTTTGAAAATTGAAAAGTTTACAAAAGCGTCAAAATTTTAAAAATTAAAAAAAAATGAAAAAATAGGCAAAATTTCGGAAATTGAAAAATTTTTTAAAATCGTCAAAATTTTCGAAATTTAAAATATTGTAAAAATCGGCAAAATTTAAGGATTTAAAAAAATGTGATATCGGCAAAATTTTGGAAATTGAAAAAATTGTAAATATCGTCAGAATTTAAAAATTGAAAAAAATGTGAGGGTCCACAAAATTTTTAAAATTGAACATAATGTAAAAATCGGCAACATTTTCTAAATTGGAAAAATGGAAAAGTCGGCAAAATTTTCGAAATTGAAAAAATTTTTAAACCCGACAAAATTTTGGAAATTGAAAAACATTTAAGACTCGACAAAAGTTTGTAAATTTGAATAAAAATTTTGAAATTGGCAAAATTTTCAAAATTGAAGAAAATGTAAAAATCGGCAAATTTTTGAAAATTGAATAAACTAAAAAATCGGCAATATTTTAGATATTGAAAAAATTGTAAAAAATTTTGAAAATTGAAAAGTTTACAAAAGCGTCAAAATTTTAAAAATTAAAAAAAAAAAATGAAAAAATAGGCAAAATTTCGGAAATTGAAAATTTTTTTAAAATCGTTAAAATTTTGGAAATTTAAAATATTGTAAAAATCGGCAAAATTTAAGGATTTAAAAAAATGTGATATCGGCAAAATTTTGGAAATTGAAAAAATTGTAAATATCGTTAGAATTTAAAAATTGAAAAAAATGTGAGGGTCCACAAAATTTTTAAAATTGAACATAATGTAAAAATCGGCAACATTTTCTAAATTGAAAAAAGGAAAAGTCGGCAAAATTTTCGAAATTGAAAAAATTTTTAATTTTAAATTTTTAAATTTCAAAATTGAAGAAAATGTAAAAATCGGCAAATTTTTGAAAATTGAATAAACTAAAAAATCGGCAATATTTTGGATATTGAAAAAATTGTAAAAAATTTTGAAAATTGAAAAGTTTACAAAAGCGTCAAAATTTTAAAAATTAAAAAAAAATGAAAAAATAGGCAAAATTTCGGAAATTGAAAAATTTTTTAAAATCGTCAAAATTTTCGAAATTTAAAATATTGTAAAAATCGGCAAAATTTAAGGATTTAAAAAAATGTGATATCGGCAAAATTTTGGATATTGAAAAAATTGTAAATATCGTCAGAATTTAAAAATTGAAAAAAATGTGAGGGTCCACAAAATTTTTAAAATTGAACATAATGTAAAAATCGGCAACATTTTCTAAATTGGAAAAATGGAAAAGTCGGCAAAATTTTCGAAATTGAAAAAATTTTTAAACCCGACAAAATTTTGGAAATTGAAAAACATTTAAGACTCGACAAAAGTTTGTAAATTTGAATAAAAATTTTGAAATTGGCAAAATTTTCAAAATTGAAGAAAATGTAAAAATCGGCAAATTTTTGAAAATTGAATAAACTAAAAAATCGGCAATATTTTAGATATTGAAAAAATTGTAAAAAATTTTGAAAATTGAAAAGTTTACAAAAGCGTCAAAATTTTAAAAATTAAAAAAAAAAAATGAAAAAATAGGCAAAATTTCGGAAATTGAAAAATTTTTTAAAATCGTCAAAATTTTGGAAATTTAAAATATTGTAAAAATCGGCAAAATTTAAGGATTTAAAAAAATGTGATATCGGCAAAATTTTGGAAATTGAAAAAATTGTAAATATCGTTAGAATTTAAAAATTGAAAAAAATGTGAGGGTCCAAAAAATTTTTAAAATTGAACATAATGTAAAAATCGGCAACATTTTCTAAATTGGAAAAATTGAAAAAAATGGAAAAATCGATACAATATTGGAAATATTGGAAATTTTGTAACCTATTATAAAATTGTAAAAATCGGCAAAAATTTAGAAACTGAAAAATTGGAAAAATCGGTAAAATGTTGGAAAAGGAAAAAAATTGTTGAAATCGGCAAAATTTTGGAAATCGAACAATTTACAGAAACGGCAAAATTTCGGAAAGGGGAAAAATTGTGAAATTGGCAAAATTTTGGAAATTGAAAAATTGTAAAATCGGCAATATTTTGGATATTGAGAAACTTGTAACAATCGGCAAAATTTTGGAAATTGAAACAAATGTAAATTCGGCAAAATTTTCGAAATTGAAATAAATTGAAAACTCAACAAACTTTTGGAAATCGGGAAAATTTTAGTAATTGAAAAAAATTTAAAAATCGGCAATTTTTTGGAAATTGAAAAAATGTGACACATTGTTGCAATGTTTATGTAAACATTCAAATTCAAGTGCATGTGTAACATGATGCGCTTTAAGCTTAAAGTGCTGACAGCGCGTTCCCGCGCTAAACGTCGCACTCTTATGTATGATATATGACCAAGAGCGCGCATAAAACATTCTTTCCGCCAATATGTTAAATTTATATGTAGGAAATATATAATGCGGCCTAGTGAAAGAGCCGCCTTCTATACATTTGCTCGATGAACAACACACAAACAATAACAGCAGCAGCAACAGCCAAACCAATAACATGCAAGGAATAAAGGAGAATAAAAATAACTGAGTGAGTAGAGCGCAAGAAAGGGGAAGACGCGGAGGTGTTAAAAATAAGTTGAACAAAAGAATAGCACACATTAAGTGGCTGTTATTTACCAAAACACCGCCTCCCGCGTGTTCATCTGCACAAAAGTTCCAGGCCGAGCTTGATTTTTTGAAAACAAGCCTCACAGAAAGACGCCCAATTGCCGCAACTCACTCACATAAAATACAAAATATAAGCAAAACAATAACCAAGTCTCAACCACTGCCAGCAAAGAAGATACCGGCTCTGGAGAAGACATGCCCAAACGACTCCGAGGGACCACTAAGCTCACCGCATTGTGAGTACACCTGTGCTGCCAGCAACGGTGCTCCTACGCAGAAGAAATAGCAGCCTGTGCAGCCAGCACCGGCCACGTGTAGCGCAACAAGCTACACCCGGAAAGTGAGCCGACAGCGCTTCTAAGAGCGCCCACCGATAACAACGATTTTTTTGTCTCCAATGCACTGCGATGCATAAAATTTAATTGTAAAATAAAAAGTGTAAAATTGTGCGGACGAAGATCTGTCCAATTAGAATGCAGCCTGTAAAGCTACACAAAGACTTGGCGGGAAATAAAGTTTAAAAAAAAAACCGAATTCATATAAAATAAATTGCACAAACTGCATAATAGATGCATTTAAAAAAAGACGTCACCAAAGCCAGGCAAATAACCTGGCTAAAATTTAAATTTATATCAAACTAGAAATTCAAGTCCAATAACAAAAATTCTTTGACCAAAAGATAGTTGAACCGTCTGTATCACCGTTTAACAGCCCACTTTGTTAGTTCCGAAAAAATCTCTTCCCGGTTCAGACAGGAAAAAATGGCGATTAGTAATCGACTATCGTCAAATTAATAGAAAGTTATTGTCTGTAATTGTCAGGTTTTTATATTTTTTTAATTTCGGTTTATTTCACAACTTGTTCTTTCTCTGCCTAACGTTCGCTACATAGTGATCGCACTTTCGTCACGTGCCCGATCGATAGGGCTTCTAACTATCGATAGATATTTAATCGATTAATTCTTAATGTTATCTTATGCTATATTTAAATCTAGTATTTACAATATTTACATTCGGCCGACCTGACTACAGATCGACCACGATATACATACAAAGGGCAATTGTATCATTAACATCAGTGATCCAAGGCTTAAGCGAGCAGGCTCTAAAATGCCTCTAAAGGGCAATTGAGTTAACTGACAGTCATCAATATCAACTACTTCATATCTGTCATGATCAAAAACACGGTTTATCTTATAGGGCCCCCGGTACTTTGGGGCAAATTTCTTATTAACTCCAGCTGTAGTATCTACATTCCGAATGGCTACATAGTCACCGACATTATATTCTCTAGGAGCTCTATGTCTCTTACAATAAAACTGTTCATTTCTTTTCTGGGAATTTTGAATGTTGACAAATGCCTGCTCACGGAGTTTCACAATATTTGTAGGTTCATCATTGAATTTATTATCTAAATATTCAGAAAGCTCATCAACTATAAGTCCCTTTTGTATTACTCCAAACAATAGAATACTAGGAGCTACTTGGGTGCTACTGTGTACTGCATTATTAATTGCAAATTCAGCTTTATTGAGTAATTTATACCAGTCGGACTGGCTCAAAGGTTCTGCTAATTTTCCTAGCATTGGTGTCAAAACCCGATTCACCCGCTCTACTTGGCCGTTAGCCTGTGGCGCTCCAGTGGCCACCTTTATATGTTCTATATCACGTTCTTGACAAAAGGTGGTGAACTCAAACGACGTAAAACAAGTACCGCGATCAGATATAATCCTTTGAAGTCGGCTATAAAAGTCAAAATATTTACTTAACGCATCTCTCGCTTCTCTAGTGCTAGTTGTATTTACAGAAAAGAGTTTCACAAACTTAGTAAAGGCGTCAATAACAACTAAAAGGTGCTTTCTCTTTGAAATTAAACTCGGTAGGGGGCCTAAATGGTCTATATGGAGTGTATGAAATGGGACACATGGCTTCGGGATACTGTGCAAGGTTCTATCATGAATAGATCTTGGCACTGAATGCAAAATGCACGAAAGGCAATTTCTTATAAAACGCTCCACCTTAGTTCTCATATCTGGGAACCAATAAGTCCGTCTCAAATCCTTAACGCACTTGTCCGCTGCTAGTTGTCCTAATTTTTCGTGCGATTTCCTAATAATCTGCTCTTCCATGCCAACGGGTACATACAAACAATAAGAATCATTTCCATTCTTTCTGCATACTAGTCCATCTCTCAACTCAAAGCTACGCAAGGTTCCATTCTCTAGTTTCTGTCTCAATCGAACTATTTCCTTATCCCTGATTTGTTCCGTTTGTAAAATCAAGTCTACATCCTCAGGTGTTGCCCCCACTACTCCAACAAAAGGTATTGATTTCAAAAACGCGTCCTCACGAAACTCATATTTATCAACTTTATCATCTCCCCAGGCCCTTTTGCCACCGTCCATGTAATCCCTACTCACATCCTCGCAATTAACTGCACCGTTATCTAAAGAATCTTCACTAAGGTTCTCTTCCATTATAACTCGTAGTCTCTCTAAAGGATCTTCACAAAGGCTATCTAACAACGCACTATCCCCTGGTGTGTCTCTACGGATTTCTATAAGGTTGTCACTACTGATTCCCACAAGGTTGTCTCTACGGTTCTCAACTAAGTTTTCTCTATGGTTCTCTCTACGGTTCTCTATGCGTTCTTCCTCAAAGTTTTCTAACAAGTCATCGTCGCCACTAAACTCACTATTTTTTAGGGTCTTAACAACTTCTGCCTGTCTGCTTAAAGCATCCACATGGGCCATATTAACATCGGGTCTGTGCATAATTGAATAATCATAATTTTCCAACTCAAGGGACCACCTAGCTATCCTAGGATTAATAGCTTTCCTACTAAGAGTTTGCACTAGCGAATTGCAATCCGTAATTATTCTAAACGGCCTATGCTCTAGGCATACTCTAAAACGGCGTAACGCATTAATTATCGCAAGCGTTTCCAACTCAAAACTATGGTATCTCGACTCTGCCGCTGTAGTTTTACCGGAATAAAACGAAAGAGGATGCATTTTTCCATCATCCTGCCGCTGCAGTAGTATAGCTCCAAAACCATGTGAACTGGCATCAGTATGAAGCTCAGTTTCTCTCCCAGGACTGAAAATCGCTAAAACGGGTGGGTTAGCTAAAGCACTTTTCAAATTTTCAAACGCCCTCAATTGCTCATCATTGAGTGGAAAAGGACCACCTTTCTTTAATAACTCAGTCAAGGGTCTAGCTATTCTCGCAAACGACAGGACAAAACGTCTGAAATACGAAAAGAATCCTAAACATGAGTGAAGGGTATGGACATTCTGTGGCACAGGGAAATTTCTCAAGGCTACCAAATGTGTTTCGCTCGGCTTAATCCCATATTTACTAACATTGTACCCTAGGAACTCGCATTCTTTCTTAAGAAATACACACTTCTTCTTATTTATTTCTAAATTATTTTCGCTAATTCGATCCAAAAGTTTTGCCAACATCTCCAAGTGATCATCTACAGTCTTAGTGGCAATAACTATATCGTCCATATAAATAACTACTCTTTTTTCTCGAATAAAGTCTGAAAATGTTTCCGAGATAAATCGTTGAAAAACTGCAGGACCATTCTTCAAACCAAAAGGCATCCTCAGGTACTCGTATTGTCCTTGAGGGGTAACAAACGCTGTATACGGTACGGATTTTTCTTCGACCTCTATTTGATGAAATCCGCTTTTGAAATCAATCACAGAAAAACAACATTTCCCTTCCAAATACTCAAGGCAGTCTTCAATAAGAGGCAAAGGGAAATTATCTTTGACGATACGTTTGTTTAAACCACGGTAGTCAACGCACATTCGAGTTTCACCAGACTTTTTCTTCACAAGAACTAAAGGTGACCCATAGGGTGAAGCACTAGGACGTATAACGTTTTTCTTTAGCAAATCATCGACAATTTCTGCAACTTTGTCTCTCTCAAAGTAAGACAAACGCCTAGGGGAACAATAAAAGGGAGTGGTATCGGTTAATCTGATGGACATACGATATCTAGGTTTAACATTATAATCGTATTGGTTGTTAGAATAATGACTTTGAATAGTTTTTTGACACCTTCCCGCTATTTCAAGTCCAAACTCCGTTCCTATCTCAAAAGAGTCCTCTCTAAATGGTTCTATACACGCCAAGAATTTGTCCGCGGTATCGTCAACATCCAAAGATTCTCCAGAATTTATGTTATTTAAGCCTATGTTATGATTAGAATGATTATTATCTAACTTATGATTACTATTACGTATTTTATGTGTAGCATTTGCATTTACGGTGAAAAGAGAAGCACAGTTTGACTGATTAGTATTGATTTTTAATGAACTTAAGGGTGAATGATACTCAGCATTAATGTTTTTCTTATGAACTAATTGAACTTCAATGATCTTAAGTGAATCTCGCCCTAATAATACAGGTAATGGCAGAATATTATCATCGACTATATTTAAAGATATTGAATAGGTTTTTGAACAAAATTTAACAAAGCACTTCCATGTGCCCCAAACTGATATGGGATGTCCTCCTAGTCCATAATATTTCGATCTTTTCAAACTTAAAAACAACATTATTCGGAATCAAAGACTTATGAATAAAGCTTACGGGGCTACCGGTATCAAGCAAACTTACTATACGTATATATTTTCCCTTTTCACCTAGCAATCCTCATATTTCCAAAGCTTGGACCGCTGCCAATTCCTCCGAGCCAGATCCCTCATCGTCCTGCACTGCTGCTACCATAGTCGTCGTCTTTCGCTTGGGGCACTGCTGGTACTTGTGATCCACACTGTAACACTTGAAACAGGCTCCATCCGGTCTCTTAGGTTGTCGGCAATCCCTCGCCAAATGGCCCATTCCTCGACAATTATAGCAGCGAATAGCTTCAGGATCCTGCATATAATTGGCACGAACTTGAGGCTTCATCATCTTAGGCTGCTCCTCTCCTTTTGACGGCTGGACGGGCACCTTCTTTATTTTGTCATAAATCGTAATTTTTGTGCGCAGCTCATCCAACGATTCGCAATAAGCCATTGCCGACGCAGCTCCCGAATTGTCTCCTAAGCCTTCAACGACGAATCGAATTATATCCTCCGTTGCCACCTCGACTTGTCGCGCAATGCTGCACATGACGAAAAGATATTGTAGGGCGCTCTCATTCTTCGACTTCTTTCTGGCTTCTAATTGCTTGAAGATGTCGAACACGGTGACCCTGAGATCGAACACAGCTATCAACTCCGCTCGCAGTACCGGCCAAGTGAGAGCAGCCGTCTCAATCATGAATGATCTGGCCGATCCTGTCAACAAACGTTTGGCGAAAATGAAAAGTTTTTTCTCCGACACGCAGTATGTATCCATTATTTTTACAAAATCGTCGATCCAGCGCGTCACAGGGTATCCAGTATCCCCCGAAAAAGGTTGGATTAGGGCATTCAAGTCACTCATGTCGATGTCTTCTCCTCGAGCTGGTTTATTCTGGTTCAACGCATTTTCCAAATCAGCGACACGTTTACGCGCAGCATACAGCATCTCGACTTGTTGCAAATGTTGAATTTCTGCCTCTACGTTCGCCGCCACTTGATCACGATGCTGCATGTTCACGACCGTAATGTTCGAAACTTCCAAAACCTCGCCAGACGCCGCCACACTGCCGCCATTTCTCAGAACACTATCGCTGTCTCTCTCACTCTCATGCCCAATAGGGGCAATTTCACCACCACCGACGCCAACGTGATTATCCGGACTTGAGAATGCCGCTTCTACAGGCGAGCCGTTGCTCAGCTCCCGCTCCTCCAGATGCAGCTCCTCCACTTTTCCTTCCTCCATATTTGCCATAACAACTCTCGCAGCCGCCCGCAATTGATAAATGGTAGCGTCTTCCTCGAAACGCACGTGTTTTCTCTCCAAAATCGCAACTAGCTCAGATCTTGATTTTTTCAATATATCTTTATATCGCATCACACGGAGTTTCTCGTTTTTCGGGCCTTTACCCCACACCTGATATTTAATTATTAGATTTTTATATTTTTTATTTCGGTTTTATTTCACAACTTGTTCTTTTTTCATCGTTCTTTACATAGTGATCGCACTTTCGTCTCGTGCTCGACCGATACACCTATCGATCGGGCTTCTAACTCGATAGATATTTTATCGATTAATTCTTAATGTTACCTTATGCTATATTTAAATCTAGGATTTACAATATTTACAGGAAAATGAAAAAATGTAAAAATCGGAAAACTTTTGGAAAATGAAAAAATGTAAAAATCCGAAAAATTTCCAAAAAGGAAAAAATGTAAAAATCGGAAAAATGTTGGAAAATTAAAAAATGTAAAAATCGGGAAATTTTTGGAAAATGAAAAAATGTAAAAATCGGGAAAAATTTTGGAAAATAAAAAAAATGTAA